>NC_137864.1:31876455-31926455 GCF_963924005.1 Protomyctophum bolini
AACATGCAGTTTTGTGTGTGTGTGTGTGTGTGTGTGAGAGAGAGAGACTGGGCATGTGTGTTTGTGAGTGTGACCAGCGAGGGCATGCACGTTCCAGGGTCAGGGTCATTTGTTTTGTGTGTGTGTGTTATCAGGCCTAATCCTTGCACAGAGACAGTGAGTGACGACAGAGTGTAAACACAGACTGAAGCTCTGTTTATTCGCTCTCATATGGATTCTCCATTAAAGCCCACTCACACTTTATCATGAGGGCAGAGGGGTGAGAATGAGTAAAGTTAAGTATAGAGGGTTTTACAAGGTAGAGTTGGTACTGATTTGTCTTCTTAAATACAAAAAAAAACTAAAGGAAAAACATGGTATGCTTTCAATTCAATGCTTTCAATTCAATTCAATGGTATGCTTCCTGTGAACCTCGTAATTGACGAGAAAGAGCACAATAGGGGAATAAATGTTACAAATATTAAAAGCTATGGGGACATTATTGTGTTGAAAAAGGCATAACACTTTAGGTATACATTACATCTGGTTTAGCTTCATCAGATTACATGGAGCCGAAGTGTAGTATGTGAAACTCAACACTGAAAACAAAACGGCATCCAATCTCTAAATACCCCTTATTGTAATTTTGCACACTGTACTTGCACTAACGTAGCCTATTATATATAAGTACTGTGTGCCATTACTGCACATTCCATACTGTATGTATATCCAGATAATAAATTATTCTTTCCCCATATTGTGCACATTCTCCATTGCTGCTAGACTTTACCCATCCCCGTTTTCCCCGTACTACTGCCAACTTTATTTGGTCTTTATTTTTCATTTTTATTACATCCAGTATTATCATTATCTTGTTATATTACAATTGTTGTTAGCACAGTCTCGCGAACATGTCAACCAACATTATGCAACATTCTAGGGACAAATACACCTTCTTCAATCTTAAAACAAAGGATGATTATTTTTTTCTAGACCTGATAAATTACAATGGTAGAGGGAAAGAAACCAACCACATACCCAATGCCAGAGGCTATTATGTGAGCAGTGTATAGGGATGTGATCAAAAACCAGCAAAGCATAAAAACAAACTTAAACCATTGGGGAAAATACTAATCTTCCATTGTTGTTGGAAAAGAAGGGGAGTATACATGTATCCTACAAGAGAAATACTGAGAAACTATTGAAAGGTCATGTCCCTAAGGAAGACAGAACGTTATCACTTGTGTTTGTCAGTGAGAAAGAGGGGTGAAAGGGTCTTGGTAGAGACCAGGTGCTAAATAGATGGGATAGTTTTCTCAGACACTGTACTGTACAGGAGGGGCTTGCATGGACCCACTCATCAGAAAAGCAAGGCCGTTTTATTTGTTACAAGTCAATTCAATGAATGTGCTTTACACAGAACATCAAGCAAATGAAACACAGGTTAAGGTATTTTTCTCACCCAATCAGTCCAAGTGGTACATACATCCACACAGTACAATCCTGTTAAAAGTGTTTATCTACAACTCATTCGGTCAAACCCACTCAGCTATATCTTCCGCCACCCCCCTTATCCCTAAACTTATTTGCCATTTTTGTACTATTTAAAAAAAACTTTTGAAATATTTCAAATAGCTGATCTACAAGCTCACAACATGTAGATGTAAATCGGCTAGTTGAACTATTTTAAATTTATTTTCAAAATAGTAAAAAATGGCAAATAAGTTTAGGGATAAGGGATGAGGGTGGCGCAAGATGGAGCCCTTAGCGTATGCTATATGCTAATTATATTACTTTAAAACAATACAACATGCAGCAAACCTGTGGTGTGTTTCACGCAGGATTATATTGTACAGTTGAAATGGTCCCTATCGGAATTGAAGTCTCTGGCAGTGTTTTTCTGTTACTGTTACACCTCTACAAACTGGGCTGTGGTCTGATTTACAGTAAGGCAAGCCGCCTTTCTGATCCCGGAAACACCATGGGGAGATTTGTGGGAACAGGTCTGTTTAGCTTTGAACAGAAAGGCCATACCCAGCTCTGTGTGGTAAAATAAACCCAGTGTGTTTGTTTATGTATAAAAACTGCCTTCTGTAAAATAAACAATTGTTACTTTCAGAACTGTAAAAAGAAAAACAATTTGTTGGTATGTCTAAGCAACGTATACACCCCTGCACGGTGACAGTTTGTGTAAACATATATTTGATTTCTGCCTGATTGCATCACTCAAAGCTGCTATAAAGTAAAATAAGCAAAAAAGCAATAGGCTGATAATATGTTTCGCTTCCCATGGCAAAGCAAATTTGCATCTTCTGCTTCGCATGCAGTTCACTTTCATGATTTTCATCAGCCATCAACCAATAGCAAAAAGTGTTTAGCTGCTGAGTAAACTTGGCTGTCATTGGGTGCCGCTTTTTTGGTAAGCTCATGTATTAACAACCTAGCCTGGCTCCAGCCACAGCTGCCACACCCATTACAAACAATATGTTCTGGAGATTCAAGCCTGGTGACTCTGTCTACAGCGGTGTTAGACTGCATCGAAAACCTGATGCAGTGGCTGATCGGCCTTCAGCTGTTTAAACTCGATGACGTCAAACAACACTGTACAGTGTACACCACTGTGGTAACTTGCGACCTGGCTATTAAATCGCCCTATGATAAATAGTTTCTTTACGGAAACGACAGGTTTTAGAAACATCATCACCCGACATATTGTACCGTTTGTTTACATGTTAGTAGTGCTCGTTGACTGTGTTTGTTTGGTTAGCAACCGAGTTAGCCACAATGATTGATAACGACGTCATCTGCTTTGCTACTATTTGGATTGGTTGGTGCGAACCAATTGGCTTATAGACTGCCGCTTTGGCAACACCCATCCCAGAAACTTCCAGAACTTTTGGTGAACTCAAGCCAATAGTCCAGGTCAGAATGTCTGTAAACCGTGTAGAGTGGAATATTTTTTACACAATATAAAATAAACATTAATTATGTATTCCATTTGTCAACCTGTGGATATTTAGAACAAAACAATATATTTATAATAGTCAATGACAATATCATAGTATCCTGTTCTTCCAGGGTTAGATAATACTGCTCCAATGGGATGCTGCCGCCGTCATCTACATTTTTGGTTGTGAACATTGTGAGCTTCCGGTCTCCTAAAGGGGCAGGTACCCATGGTTGTGAATAATAACATTGTGAGCTTCCGGTCTCCTAAAGGGAGTCAATTAAACATGAATATCCATCATTTCACACTGTCTTGGACTGAATTGACTACCGGTAACTACAAACCAGCAAACTGATTTTTGTGTGAGTCACATTCTGCACTAGCCAAATTCAGTACAAGATAGGTATTTTTCCTCGCCTTGGAATGGCCATGTGCCTGCATTTGCAATCGTCCATGTGTTAAAGCTAGACTAACCCTCCCAGATCCTCTCTGTGTCTCCAAGTAGGTAGTCAGTTGAAATGGTAGTAGTCTAGTCCTTCTCTCAGCTGTAGAGAGTTGAGGTTCTCTTCCAGTACTCCTTCTGTCATGTCCTGGAGGACAATAACCATAAGGAACAGTATGATGGCAAATATGATCTATAACATTTTACATAATTTTCATCCTTATAACACTATAGGAGAGATGATGAGATAACACTATCATCACATACCCAGCCATTATTTTACTTTATAGCAGAGGAGCTCATTAAGTTATAGTCATTGATTAGCTGCTGCATGTTCCCTAGGGATAATATGGTGCATGTAGCTGACCACTCAGCACAAATGATAAATGTGTGAATTTATTCTGAATGTCTTTCATTCCGGCTAACAGAATAATACCGGGAATCAAACTGGAGCCAGACGTTTGATGGAATGCATTGAAGTCAATGAGAGCTGTGTGGACAAGCAACTGAATAAACACTATGTTTGATGATTGTGAAAAATTGTAAAAAATTGTGAAAAATAACCACCAGTTATGGAAAATAAAATAAAATAAAACATTGGGCCACATCATCTTGAGCGGCGCCTTATCCCAGCCCAGCCCATATGGCCCAATCAGAAACTTACTCTGTGCTGTTTAAAAAATGTCTATAAAGGTATTTAAACAGTGTGCAACTGTGCACACTGACAAGTGACAATCACACCAGAAAGTGTGTGTGTTATGTCTTCTATAATCTTCCTGAACTGATTATCAGACAACAATCATTAAAAACAAAATATATTTATGGACTTCAATGTTTTGGCTCCAATTTGCCTCCCAGTTCGTCAATGGTGTATAGTGTAGACATGCCCTTAACTTCTTCAAGTCATTGCCTGCAATTTTGACTCATGTCAATCCAAACTCACAGACCGCCATTGACGTATTTTGACGCATGTTGGTGTTTCCTGTGTCTGAGTGATCCTAGGATATTCAAGTGTACACCTGGAAATACCATGATATAAAAAAATATATATCTCTGCTCTCTGCATTTTTGGCTAGAATAAGCTACAGTATATTCAACAACTAACTAAAGAATGGAATGTCATGGTGACTGGTGACACGCTTTTTTTCTCCGTCTTTTCAGACACTCTGTCTCAAACGTCATGGATATATATATTCTGTGGGTCCTGAAAGACAAAGAGCTGGCAAGGGCTGATTTATTTATTTACTCTGGCAGTGAATGAATTAAATAGCCCTGTTACTGGTGGAATATAGCTTTATAGAGTTATATTCAGTTAAAGTTTATTGTGTCGACAGAGTTAAAGGAATATGTTAAATATCAGCTACACAATGTTGTCTTGAATCCTGGTAAAATGTTCATGTCACTGATTGGGTCCAGGTGTGTGTGTGTGTGTGTGTGTGTGTGTGTGTGTGTGTGTGTGTGTGTGCGCGTACAAACACGTGTATGATAGAGACATAGAGGGAGAATGATTGAGTCCAGGTTTCCTTGTCCTCTGACTGGGTAATTACTGTCCTCAATTCCCATAATTGACCAATTAGGAGCCCCCGTAGGCGGGGTCACTCTAGATTTGATGTCTGAATCTTGCTGGGTGATAAATATGCAATTAGCCATTTTCTGTGTGTGTGTGTGTGTGTGTGTGTGTGTGTGTGTGTGTGTGTGTGTGTGTGTGTGTGTGTGTGTGTGTGTGTGTGTGTGTGTGTGTATGTGTGTGTGTGTGTGTGTGTGTATGTGTGTGTGTGTGTGTGTGTGTGTGTGTGTGTGTGTGTGTGTGTGTGTGTGTGTGTGTGTGCATGCTTGCGTGCGTGCGTGCGTTGTATGTGCAAAATGCTCTGTGTGTCCAATGAGTAAAATAAAAAAATGCGGCCACTAGTGTAACTTACATAAAACGTTGTGCCAAGGTTTATGTACAATGTCAAGAGTATTGTTGAACAACATAAATGTTTAAAACAAAAGGAAACAAAGGTTGCAGGACAAAAGCCAGCGTTGGTACTAGCATCACAGTGTGGTCAAACATCAGGGTGCTGTCTCTGCCCATTTCCTGCTTGCCGCCTGTGTGTGTGTGTGTGTGTGTGTGTGTGTGTGTGTGTGTGTGTGTGTGTGTGTGTGTGTGTGTGTCTGTCCTGTGCCAGGCACACGCCCTCGATCATTATGTCATTAAATTAGATTACAGACCTGAGGGACATACGGTCAGGAACACATGCGCACAACACACGCGCACAGCACACGCATGTATGCACTATGCACACACGAACACACAACTTACCAGTTTAACGCAGATGATGAAGGGAGGAGAGGCTTTTTTGTAGTGTAGCACTGGGATCTTGGGCTTAGGTCTCTCCTGCAACAAAGGAGGAAAGAGTTATAGGTTGATAGCGAGATGACTGAAAGAGGGAGGGGGAGAGAGAGAAAGAGAGAGAGACACAAAAAGACAGAGTCGACAACACACGCTAGTCAAAGCTTCCAGCAGTACACCTCATACAGTAATTACCCTCACTCCTACAGTAGGGGGTTCACAGGAAAGCCCCACTATAAAATGTTTGGTTGACCATTGTGATATTTAGGCAATTATGAATCATGGTTTTGAAACTACTACCCATGGTTTAAGTGTGAGCTGACAGATGGGCTCATTGTGTTTTTACAAGATGAAGAATCAGGGGCAGTTGTGCATACCCCACACAGGGCCTGATGTTTATATGTGCTCCGCTTGACTGGAATCAGGCTGCCTGCCACTTCTGAAAGCACATTTTGATTTTGAGTAATGTGCACTGCTGGAAAGATGCGATTCTTAAGCCTGAGTTATGCTTAGTTGCATGCGGGTGCCGCGCACCAATAATAGCCGATCTACAAGTTTACAATGTTTTGGTGAGTATAAATCCGCCTTTGGCGTTCTAAGGATGTTGCCAAAATTATCTTTGAACTCCTGATGTTCAGAAAGAGAGAGAGATAACTCAATTTACATATAGACTATCAACAAACTAGTCTGTGATGAAATTTTAATAAAAGAAAGTACATTAAACTGCTTCAAAACCCCCAAGACAGTTTTCACAAAACAAGTTTCCCCTACATCTGACTGCTATACTTACAGAACTGAGCACAGTTGTTCTCACCTTGGAATCCTCATAGGTATAGAAGCCTTTCTGAATCTTGTTCTCAGCTACATCGCAGAAAGCCTTTACCTGGTAGACAAATGACAAATGAAGAACGCATCTTCTCCATGCTATTTTTCCTGCAGGTTTATCTAGTTAGAGAGCATATATTTAAAACCCAATGCCTAGTCATATAATTGGCTACGTGTAGCACGTACCTTCTTCTGATTGGCTGGGCTTAGGCATCGATACAGTTTCCGTCCTTGTTTTCCCGCGTTCCATATGGTGAAGCTCTCCCATTGGTTGAGTACCCTCTCCTGTAGGAAGTCTACGCGTAGTTTCCAAATGGTCTCCCTGGAAGCATAAAGTTATGTTTACAGCCTCTGATAACACATGCAGAGAGATAATACACACCTAAGGCTTAGCATGGACTCTTGTTGTGGTGGTTAAGACTGCACATCGCATCTCTGAATGCATGTGGCCAGCTGTGTGCCTGATTGCTTTGAACGTCAACCCTGCTTTCCTTTGACAGCCTTAGCCTAATATATACTTTGTCGACCATGACAATAATGACAGAATACTCTTTTCAGTCAAAAATGTGTTGCTTTTGTCATGTGTGTTTATGAAGCTTCAGCTCTCCTCCTTCTTTTGTCTGAAAAAGCAAAACAATCTTAACCACTTAAACCCAATGAACTTTGATGACTGGAGTTCCCCAGGGGTCTATACTCCTTTTCTTCCTTTTACAACAGATATAGCGGATAGAAATGGCAGATAAAAATCTAAAAAAAAGAAATACAGAAGTAGATTTACGCAGAATGTGTGCCCCCCTGGCCGAGGGACACTGAGGTTCAAGTGGTTGTATAACCCACAGTAAAAACATAACTGTTCATATCATATGGCCACACACACACACACACACACACACACACACAAACGTACAGTACACAATGTGGTCACAACACAGCTTGTAATCACATGGGCCTATTAGCTGGAGGTCTTGTCCTCTGCTTTTCCGATGTGAGAGTCTCGACTACAAGAACAGGGCCTCCTATGACAAACAAACTCTAAGCCACCACCATCCTAGTGTACGGGTGGTCTCTTCCACTCTGCTCCACCATTCATTCTGCACACAGGCACAGACTCCAGGGTTCATAACAACACATGTAAACTAGACACCACCGTTTACACACACACACACACACACACACACACGCACGCACACGCACGCACGCGCACGCACGCACGCACGCATGCAGGAGCCCCTTGGTCTCATAAAGCATTGCTGATTAAAAGACAAAGCAGAAACAAAACGCATCATATCCTGAAATGCTGACCAAGGAATAACTGTGGTGGCACTCATACAGTACACCCTTGTGTGTATGGACACACAAGCAATGGTGCGCCTGCGCACGCACGCACGCACACACACGCACACGCACACACACACACACACACACACACACACACACACACACACACACACACACACACACACACACACACACACACAGCTACATACGAATGGTGTGTGTGATACGGAGATGACCAGAACGAAGGCAGGGTTGGCTTAGAATAGCCTTCCAGAAATAGCTGGAGGCTGGATAAAAAGGTGAGATGATTGCTGAAGGATGGCATCAACAAGGGCAGATATACGAGCAGGGGACAGATGGAGAGAAGGAAGGAAGGGAAGGAGGGATAACAGGAAAGACAAGATGAGAGGGAGTGAGGTACAAGTACAAGGGCAGGGAAGGAAGGAGAGGTCTATTCGTTTGGTGTATTTAGAGATGCAGGCTTTCCGCTGTGTGTGTGTGTGTGTGTGTGTGTGTGTGTGTGTGTGTGTGTGTGTGTGTGTGTGTGTGTGTGTGTGTGTGTGTGTGTGTGTGTGTGCACGCTCACACACAGACCTGTTGAGGGCGATCCAATAGTAGTAATGTAATGTTAGCTAATTAGGATGGAATATGTAATATTTGCCAGAGATTAGCTGTACACAGACGGACGGACATACAGACACACACAGACACACACACACGGACGGAGTGCAAAACATACTCTCTCCCCATGCCTTCGGCCTGGTGGAGACACCAACCTATAACACTGTTAATTCACAACACAATCCAACTCCTTCCCATTAATGTCCAACAGATGCTGAACGTCCCACAGACAGAAGAAGACAATCTCACTTCCATCTGATGGATGTGGAGAGTGTAGGAGTGTGTATGTGTGGGGGAAAAAGGAGGGAGAGAGAGACGAAAAAGAGTTCAAGGTGGTTGGACTTGCCATGAGAGAGTGTGTGTGTGTGTGTGTGTGTGTGTGTGTGTGTGTGTGTGTGTGTGTGCGTGCACGCCAGGGTAGGCAGACTTACTCCAGCACAGAGTGTGTAGCAGCCTTCTCATGGTAGCGGTAGACCAGCTGGCATTGGTCGACCCTGGCCACGCCCCCTCCCTGACGAAGACTCTGGTAGAAGAATATCAGGTCCTCTGGGACTCCCTGAAAGAGATGATACATAATATCTGTAAATGGTCATGACATCACACATACATACTGTACAGTAATTCATGAATGGATGGAGGATGGATGGATGGATGGATAGATGGATCAATGGATGGATAGATAGGTGAATGGATGGATTCATGGATGGGTAACCACCCATCCATTAATCAATAGATTAATAGATGGATGGATGGATGGATGGATGGGCGGACAAGGTTTGTGTCAAGATGTACTGTAAGATTGTGAAAGGTAAATGAAAAAAAAAGAGACTGCAATGGACAAAGGTACTGTAGAGAGAGAGAGAGAGAGAGAGAGAGAGAGAGAGAGAGAGAGAGCCTGACCTTGCCACCCTCGTCAAAAGGTCCAACCCTCTGGAACCAGTCTCTGGAGCAGAACCATGTTGGCATGACGACCGTGGGCCCGTGGGAAGTGAACACCTAGAGAACACACACACACACACACACACACACACACACACACACACACACACACACACACACACACACACACACACACACACACACACACACACACACACACACACACACACACACACACAGCTCTACAGTCAATGCATACTTTAAAGAACCACTTCATCCATTTTTAACATACCTTCATATATTTTCAGGCTTTTATTTGTGTAAGGTACAAGTAGGTACAGGAAGTTGCCTGCTTCCATGCAGCATATGTGATGCATTTTGTCAAGAAAGAGTCTCAAGCTATTTCTTACATTTAATACGCAGTTATTTGTGAAATGTCTTATTTACAATTTCAATTTCAATTGTAGTTTTCTGTCAAATACGATAATTTGAAGCCACCGGTACAATAATTCATCATTTCCCATCTGGCAACACTGATGCGAACTTTCCAGGAAGAGAAAGGCTGTAGTTTCTATTAGCTTGGAATCCCAAATGATGATGTCACTGGTAGGTTTCTGAAATTCAAACAACACAGCCCTCCTTCGAGACACAGTGAGTAGACAGAAATGAGCATTAGAGAGGATAAATTATATTAAGTTCGGCTGAAAACAATAAAACTGTGTTTCCAAACCAGACGATGACCACTAAATTATCTGTGAAATGTTCTAATGATCACTCTGGGTTTTGCTGTGTAAACACAAGACTTCAGAAAACTGTGGTCATGTGCATAATGTTGCTGTCGGGCGTAAACCTTGTATGTCCAAAGCTATTACTTTTCAGGTCAATAATAATAACCTGTTTTCCATTGGATACAACAAAATTATTATTTAGTCACAAGGTCTTATCAATACATTTCATTGGTTCAATAATACAAACCACATACAGACTTAACCACTTTCACTTTGCCGATCTACAAGCTCACATTGTGTCCCATAACTATTTTTGCTAAATTGAATGTACGAAAATACATAAATCGTTTAAAGTAAGGCGATACAAGGTTTCTGCCTGACAGCAAAGATACATTTGATTAGCCTGCACAACTCTGAACAAGTGGACTTCTAATCCAAGAATGGTGTGGGAGTGTCAGGTCTCTGATAATGAATTCTCCCCTGGAGTGTCTGAGGAGTTTAACCACTTGAACCCCAGCATGCTTCTTCTGGGAGGAACAGTCACCAATGAGACACGTTTGGTGCTTGTAGGTTGGCCATTTAGTCTGTTTCAAGACTAGAGTTAAGTGGTAAAACAAAACTCAAGAGTGTGCCAGAATGTTTCCCAGAATGTGACTCTAGTGCTTTGTGGTCATTTTCTAAACGGGGTGTGTGGTGTCAACATCAAATAGACACGCGCAAAACAGCATGTACTTCCTGAGGCGTGCAACGGAAGGATACACACCTCCTCCATCCTCTCCCTCACACTCTCACATACACACAGACACACAAACGCACGCACACACGCACACGCACACACACACACACACACACACACACACACACACACACACACACACACACACACACACACACACACACACATGCACTCGCACAGTTTCACACTAATGAGTTTGTTTTGACCCGTTTCTCTCGGCCTCAGAGTTAAGGGGAGCTAAACACTCTCTCTTTCTCTCTCTACACGCCCAGCCCTCCAGGCCCTTTGTTCCACTTTTGCTCCACTCTATTTCCCTTTCTCTCGTCCATCCGTCCGTTCCTCTCTCCCTCCGTCTCTTTCTGCATGTGTGTGTGTTGTGTGTGTGTGTGTGTGTGTGTGTGTGTGTGTGTGTGTGTGTGTGTGTGTGTGTTGTTGTTGTAGCAGTAGTAATTTTAATTTGTGTAAATTATGTCAGTTGTTACTCTTGATTGATTTCTTTTAGTCCCCTGGTTAAAGCTGCTATAAGCAATAATATGTCAAAATTTTAATGACTTTGTTTTAAAACAAAAATTGGTATTCAGACAGCCAGTGATGAGTAAAACGCTCCCAAAAAATGTTTAGTTTCTGTAACACATCTAGGGGCCACAATCTGCATTCAAAGATGTTCCTAGAAGATTGGTCGAAGAAAATAAAAAGGTCATTCAAATTTTGACATATTATTGCTTATAGCAGCTTTAAATAAAGGTCCAATAAATAAATAAACGTGTGGGTTTGCATGCGCGCATGACTGTGTGCATCTACTCGTGGTGCAGTGGAATATTACTGCCATGTCATTTGCATCACAGATGAGAGAAAAACATCTGGATTCAACGAGGCCAACAGCTGGACAGAATCTCTGTGTGTGTGTGTGTGTGTGTGTGTGTGTGTGTGTGTGTGTGTGTGTGTGTGTGTGTGTGTGTGTGTGTGCGTGCATGCGTGTGTCCACCTACATCTTCTCCATTCTCTCGTAATATTGCAACACTGTGCCTGCATCAGCTATAGCCAAAAAGCATGACTAGCTGAACTGTTTCTGGGAAGTCAGGGGACAGAACTTAGTGCAGATTACTATATAGAAGTGGACAGAGAACGATAGAGAGAAAGAGGGCAAGAGAAAGGGAGAGCACAAGAGAAACTAGGGCACACGTCTCCACCAGGATAATATAATTTGTGATGTTTGGACAAAATGTGTAGGAGTAATATATGAAAAATCAAACAGATCTGTGTTGAACATGTGACTATGGAGATAGTGTATACTAAGTTGCATGATGTATGGATATAATCTGTGGGAGTAATATAAAGAAATGTGTTTTGCAAAAATCGGCCTAATGGGGGAGCTATAGCAGGCAGATGCGAAAAATGTAGGGCAAAGGTTTTTCCTTGGCCTCTAGGGAGTGCAGTTGTACACAGATCGGTGCAGTTATAGGTAAAAACAGAAATTGGCCTGTTATAGCGCCACCATGAGGCTGATTTGAAAAATGTTTAAGTGGCATTGGAATGTGCGTGCATAAATGCACGGAAATGGCAGCTGTGTTAGGATTTGAGGCATTTTGTTAAAAACGGACCAATCCAAACTATGGAAGGCAATCTTAGCCAATGGGGATGGAATATGGGGAAGCAGACAGATCCGTGTTGATCACATGGCTATAGAGATAGTGTATACCGATTTGTGTGATGTATGGATAAAATGTGTAGAGTAATCTACAGAAATGTGTTTTGCAAAAGTCGGCCTCATGGTGGCGCTATAACAGGCCGTTGTGGAAGAATTGGGGCAGAGGTTAGTCGTTGGCATCCGGGGAGTGTGTGTGCACAGTGTGTCATCGGCCGGGCCAACGGTGGCAGAGATTAGCTGTGCACAGACGGACGGACACATGGACACGGACAGTGTGCAAAACATACTCTCTCCCCATGCCTTCGGCCTGGTGGAGACAATAAAGAAAATGAGTGTGTAAGAGAGAGAGAGAGAGAGAGATAGGGGGGGAGAAAAAGGGAAGGGGAAGATAAATATATAGAGAGAATCTTATGAAGGGTCATGGCGAGGGGGCACTCACATGAAGAATAGAAAGGGGAAAATGAGAGGTGAAAGAAACAGGAAAAAACAACAGAACGGGAGAAAGAGAAAGACAAAAGGGAAGACATGCTGGTGAAGATACGAACCATATCTAATGACCTTCAGCTGAACATTCAGACTGCAGGCCTCCAGACATATCATCTACAGTACACACACACACACACACACACAACACACACAGCAGAGGGAAAATGTTGAAATAGCTGGACAGAGTTAATCAAACTCCGCCTCAGGTAAGCCTACAGTATCCAGGAGAGAGAGAGAGAGAGAAAGAGAAAGAGAGAGAGAGGGGAGGGAGGGAGAGAGAGAGAGAGAGAGAGAGAAAGAGAGAAAGAGAAAGAGAGAGAGAGGGGAGGGAGGGAGAGAGAGAGAGAGAGAGAGAGAGAGAGAGAGAGAAAATGAAAAGAGGAAGAGAAGGAGTAAAGGGGGAAGGAGAGAGAGCCATGTGTGGACTGGTGAGTCAATGATCTCACTCGCGCTCGCCACGAAATTCAATATCATATAAATATCCTGGAATGTCTGCTAAGGAGTTCTGCAGATCTGTGTGTGTGTGTGTGTGTGTGTGTGTGTGTGTGTGTGTGTGTGTGTGTGTTTGGTGCGTGCGTGCGTTGCGTGCGTGTGGCCTTGCGCGCGTGCAAGCGTGCGCGCAGGGCTGGCGGGCGGCCTTGCGCGCGTGCACGTATGCGTCCGAGCATGTGAGTGAGTGTAGTATTAGGAAGTGATAGAGAGATCTACAGGGAGAGACAGAGTGAAAAAATAAAGACAGAGGGAAGAAAATAAAGGTGTATGTGTATGAGAGTGATAGGGAGAGAGAGAGAGAGAGAGAGAGAGAGAGAGAGAGAGAGAGAGAGAGAGAGAGAGAGAGAGAGGAGAGAGAGAGAGAGAGAGACAGAGAGAGACAGAGAGATGGAGAAAGCCGGACAGAAAGCAGGTCTCTTGTGTTGTATCCCATGGCGACATTGTGAGTTGTACAACAGACCCAATGGTACAGTCACATCTACAGATAATCACACATACTTACAATGCTTCTCAGCTGACTGGAACATGACTCATGATGATGAACGTATGCACCCACCCATTATACAGTACACTTTAAATTAACTGGATTTTACTAGTTTACTATCTCACACACATGTGCCTCCCCTATCGTAATTGTCGGGCAGAAACCTTTTGTCTCCATATTTCACTTTTTGATGTCTATTCATGCCTTATTTATCATACTACAGACAAAGTGTGTATTTGGGTTTTTATAAACATTTAGGCTACCAACAAGAGCTTGTGACTAAATAATATCTACATTGGATTCATTGGAACACAGGTTCCCCCCCCCCCCCCCCCCCCCCCCCCCCCCCCCATTTCCTGCAAAGTAATGGCTTTGGACCCGACTCAACACTTTCAGTATGTTGCTACAGTATTCAGCTTTCGTCCTGTCAGACTCAATAAAGTATACTAAACCGTTGGGCAGCTGGAGTTGCCCATTCATTTATTTAGGAAAAAGGTGGCCAACAGTTTTCCACTATCGACTAACCCCAGCAGACTGCTGACATTATGGCCTGCTTCCCTTGCTGCGAGTGTGATATGGCAGTGAGGTCATGAGTGACTGTGCATTCGCTACAGACCAGCCGTGCATTTCCGTGGAAAAACTTTGGCTGCAGGTACGCATCCTGTCTCTGTCTGACCTGGACACTGCCTGGCACACGACCCCTCACACACAAACATACGCATGCACACGCACACACACACAAACATATGCATGCGCACCACGCACACACTACCCGAACACATTGAGTTAATAGTGAAACACACACACACAGTGCATGTTTAGACATGCATACATATACATCTTCGCACACACATTCGTCGCGCGTGCATAGCAAGCACGCATACACATAACAAGCGGTCGGCTGGTTACCTGGGTAACTAGCTGGTCTTGAGTGGTTGAATTGATCCAACGTGTGTAGCGCTCAGTAGATCCCTCTGGATCCCTCCGTACTCTACAGCCAATCAGCTGGCAGGACACACACACACACACACACACACACACACACACACACACACATTAAACTACTCCTAATTTGTCTGGGGAACCATAGAATCCATTTAAGAACCACTTGACTTAGAAAACTTGAATTCTAGCCCATTTCACCCTTTTCACTTCTACCGTGCTCTGCTCTATTCTATGCATACGAGTGAGAAGAGTTCAGAGAAAGGCATCGTGCTGTGCATCACAAACAAGGATTCACTGTGAAGAGAGACACTTCACAGTTGACAGGAGACATAAGGGCCGCTCACACCAAGAACGATGACTATAAAGATAACTATACAGTATCTATATTGTTCATCATTGTCTTTATTTGCTTGTATCTCTGTCTCTTGTCCTCTCTCTCTCTTCTCTGTCTCTTTCGCCCAACATGGTTGAGGCAGACGGCCGCCCGCCCTAAAAGTCTGCCTGATGTTTCTTCTAGTTAAGGGGGAGTTTTTGGTTGCCACTGTTGCAAACATTCTTGCTCAGGGTGGAACAATGTCGGGTCTCTGCTCTACATGTAAAATGTCTTGAGACAAGAAGTTGTTGTGAACTTGTGAACTTGTGTGGGCTTTATAGATATCGTTGTAGTTCTTGTGCTTGCTGTCAACGGCACTTTAGACTTGAAAAGTCCAAAACAGAGAGAGAAGAGGCAGGTTGTTTGTGCAGGGCAGCAAGCCGGCTGTCTCCAGCCTGTCTCCCTCGTCTCCCACACACACAACCTTTCACCCTTGACCCGACCTGGCTGGTCTCAGCAGGCGGCCACACCGGATACACTCTGCATGCCAAACATATCCGCCCTCATGCCCGCCCGCGCACACACGCCTGCCCACGCACGCCCTCACGCACGCACATGTACAAACATGTTTGATTTAGACTAGCGGGTTTGAAGGATAGCGGGAACAACAAAGAGATGAGTGAGAGAATACCACAGTGATTGGTTCAGATGGATGGATGGATGGGGGGGGGGGGCACAGATTAACAGAGGAGAGAGGGAGATGTTACACTTACACAATCTGGATGTAGGAGAGAAGACTCGTACTGCAGAAGCACCCTCTGAGGCAACATCACATCATCCTGAAACACACACAGACACATGCATTTACACTGGCTGCCATATAGCTTCAAACTAATATGACAAACCTTTCCCTCGATTACGATTAATGGACGATAAAGCAAAGAAAGGAAGACCGTCCATCTACAAAGCTCACAACGCGTCCCAATGCAACGTGTTGTGACCTTGTAGATCGGCTGTGCGGGTGCATGGTGAGGGGCTGCTGAATCTGACTACCGGTAATAGCTTTTTTGTCCGTTTTATGATGGTGAGTTTGGTCTACTACTGCTATCATATTTATTATGTGCTCCATGAGTGTCCTGTATACAACTACTGTGTCATATTTCAACAAAGACATTGATACATGCATACAATGTGTATGGACAATGTGCATATGCCATTGCCCACATGTGGGTGCCCACATGAGCACCCACATGTACATTCGCCCACAAGATACTATACATACTGTACAACCATGCACAAACTCACACACTGACAAACCATTATGCTACCATAAATTCTGAGTCCCTTAGCTTGTTAGTCAGATACTCTGACAGACCTGTCAAATAGTCAGTAGGCTGCTGAAGTCACCTGGTGTGTGTGTGTGTGTGTGTGTGTGTGTGTGTGTGTGTGTGTGTGTGTGTGTGTGTGTGTGTGTGACTGTGTGTGTGTGTGTGTGTGTGTGTGTGTGTGTGTGTGTGTGTGTGTGTGTGTGTGTGTGTGTGTGTATATTGGGCAGAACGCTATGCTCTAGTTATTTTTGACATGTTTTATGAAAGACACCTGGGTAGAGAAGTGAAGCACACACACACACACACACACACACACACACACACACACACACACACACACACACTTACCGCGTCCTGAAAGCAAAGGTATCGTCCACAACTCTGATTTATGGCCATGTTTTTAGCATAACCCACTGAAAGACAGAACAGAAAAGAACACAACACAATAGTTCAGTGTGTGTGTGTGTGTGTGTGTGTGTGTGTGTGTGTGTGTGTGTGTGTGTGTGTGTGTGTGTGTGTGCGCGCGCGCGTGCGTGCACATACGGTATATGCACATCTGTGTCTTAGTGCTGTGTTTCTTTCACATAAGACACAGCACACTCCATTTGGCACAAAGGAAAGGGTACAATGGAACGCGCTCAAAGCAGAGATGGTACATCATGGGGTTTATTGTTAAATCCAATAAATAAATCTGAACATCATCAATGCACAGTTCCTTCATTTCTCCACACTCTCTCCAGCTTCTCATTTCAATTCAGCTGGCAGCAATTTCATAATAGCACACAAAAAAAATCTACTTTGGGCGCCAAGGTCCACAACATGCTGCACCAAGCTCTGCGCACTACGGCACTGTAGTTTACCGCAGTTTACTGTAGCTTACCG
Source organism: Protomyctophum bolini (assembly GCF_963924005.1). Lineage (NCBI taxonomy): Eukaryota > Metazoa > Chordata > Actinopteri > Myctophiformes > Myctophidae > Protomyctophum > Protomyctophum bolini. The sequence goes on from NC_137864.1 coordinate 31,893,801, forward strand.
CAATGTGCAGCACAAGTCATAGGAGATCATGGAAATAATCTGACTCAGAGTTACCATGTCTGGTCTGAAGTGTGTGATCGGTTTAAGGGACACACGTTAGAACACTTTCCTGGGAGTCTTTATGTTGTAATATGTGGTTTTAGATATTTTAGATTTTAGCAGTGAGCCCAGTGTCTCTGATGTGACAGAGACACTGGGCTCACGTCCTTCCTGGACTGTAATTCCCATAATGCTTTGGTGCACTGCTCCTCCTTGTGGATGGGGAGAGTTGGGGAGCGGTGGAAGGGAGTGCAACAACTCCTACAACCAGCAATGTCCGTGCGTACACGAGTATATGACTATTAGTACCAGTAGGGGAGCTGTTTGCCAGAAACAGAGAGAGAGAGTGCTGCCTGTTGCCTGCTAATGAGAGAGAGAGAGAGAGATGAGAGGAGGGGGGGGGGAGTTGCACCACTCAGTTCACACGGGTGTGATTTTTACTAGTTGACTAGTAGTTGCCTAGTTTACTAGTCGACTAGTTGTTTATTTTTTTTTACTAAAGTTTTATCCCACGATTTTGTAACCCAGTTTTCTTTTTTCACCCAGTGCCAATTATCTAATGTAATCCTGGGCGCTACACTTCCTCTGCCAACCTTTCACCTGACAGAGGGGAATTTCCCCGGCTGGACGTAGCGCGTGGAAGGGACACGTTATTCCGACCAGTTCCTTTCCCCTCCATCAGGCGCCCCGGCTGGCCAGGGGGAGGTAGTTTTAGAGACCAGGATTACGGCATGTTTTTGTGAGGGTATCTACCCTAGGGGACACGGGGAGAACATGCAAACTCCACACAGAAAGGCCCTATCGCCAACCCCCGCCTCGGGTATGGGCACTGATGACGCGGAGGAGGGAACACGCCGCCAGTGCCCACAGCGTCCCCAGCGGGAATCGAACCCAGGACCTTCTAGCTGTGAGGCGACAGCACTACCAACTGTGCCACCGTGCCCCTCGACTAGTTGTTTAACTGCCTATTTTGGAAATAAATACTTAAAAACGGTGTACTTTGTTGACTATAACTATAATCTACCTGATCTTGAGGCCTACAAAATGTTTTCTTATCAACTAGTCAACTAGTACCAACAAGGTCGACTAGTGGATTTACTAGTTGACTAGTTGCTTAAAGCCCTAGGTTGTACCATCTTTGTAAAATAATGCATAAATGTACCTGCTTATCCTTTGAATACATTTTGTTAAAAAAAGTATTACATCAATCGATCCAAACTCTATCATTTGTGTGGGTTTGCGTATTGGGTGACTGCATTGCTTGTGTTTAGCAGGATTGGAGGCTGGGAGCATACATTGTGGTATTAGATCACTGACCAAACAGCAGTAGAGTACTGACCTCCTCGAGGCTGAGCAGAGGTATGGCCTGAGATCACCATGGAGATGCTTCTCTCCTCCAGCTTCTCCCGCCAGGCCTCCAACACACGCCTCGAGTCATCCTGAGACGCACGCACGCACAAATAAACACGAATTACACCACACACACACACACACACACACACACCACACACACACACACACACACACACACACACACACACACACACACACACACACACACACACACACACACACACACACACTTACAGTGCTGGCATCGTCATAGACAGACAGTTCCATGGAAGCAGTGAAGTCTTGTTGTACTATAGCCTGCAGACATTCAGTCAGCCAGCAGGATGCATTGTGCACTGGCATGATGATGGACTGTTGACACACAGACATGATAACATTTCAATGCAAAGACAACCAGCCATAAGGACATCTATAAATAAACAATGCTTTTGTGGAATTCTCATTCAGAATGATAAGATAACATTAGAAAACATAAGATTTGATAACAAGACAAACAATGTTGATTTAGTGTAGTGTACATGTAGTGGTGGACACTCAGTAATGTAATACTTGAGTATTTGAGTATATATATATAGGCTATATTTATGGCTTTCACTCCACTACATTTCAAAGACAAAATAATGATACGTAGCTTACGGAGTTAGTTCAGTCAGATACTCGAGGGGCTCATTCAGTGTTATGTAAGACCCACATGTCATTCGCTGACGTGGCAATCAGCTGACCAATTGGGTGGGGTATTTAAGCTCACCTAAGACTGGATTCTTCCTGTGTTCCTTCCTCTGCATATATGCGTTCCTGGTGTTGTAATGCACTGTTTGCTCCCACCGCCACCCCAGCACCACCGGTGGGCTCTGCTATAGAGCGTCGCAGTCCCGCCCCCTTTCATGACGACGAGAGACCCGGAAAAGAATTCCCCGTTCATTTTCCTCATAGACTTTTCAAAAAGTATTTATTTAAAGACGCTTAGGCTGCGGACAAAGCCAACTCGAGTTGTGACAAATCATGACAATAAACACAATGTTTTGGGCCGATCAAATAATTAGAAAGAAGAAAAACACTTTTTGTTTCGTTTTTCGTTTTCGTTAATTATTTGATTGGCCCAAAACATTGTTATTGCAGTTGTTATTGTATATCTATCTCCCTGGGCCCTGCTCCTAATGGTTAATGATGGTTGTATAATTTTTCTCAGCAGGGAGAAAAATGTAGCAGAGCCGGATGCCAAGATAAAATATTATATGCACACTATTTGTTCAATCTATTTGTCTGAAATGCACTTTTTACAACATTTCTTTTTTTAAATATTTTCTATCCCACGATTTTGTAACCCATTTTTCACCCCTGTGTCAATTATCTAATGTGATCCTGGGCTCTACACACCCTCCGCCAACCTGGGGAGAGCAACGAACTTGAACTCATGCTTCCTTCATGCCTGAGTGTCCAAGTTGCTCCTTTACACCTGACAGGGGGGAGTTTCCCTGGTTGGACGTAGCGCGTGGAAGGAACACGTTATTCCAACCAGTTCCTTTCCCCTCCATCAGGCGCCCCGGCTGGCCAGGGGGAGGCATTTTAGAGACCAGGATTAACAACATTTCTGACTAGGAAGGATTCTAGAAATGTAGTGGAGTCAAAAGTACAACATTTGTCTTTGAAATGTAGTAGAGTGAAGACATAAAATAACCACTTAAACTCACAATGGTGATTGATTTAGTTTTTTGGCAAATCTTTGAATCTTTTGGGGGTAAAATGTCCACATTTTAAGTAACACAGCAATACATTGATTAACTTAAATTAATATTTTATTTTATTTTGTAATTTGTAGTTTTGAATACTCATACATATTTTAAAAGCTTGTTATTTTTGAATACTCACCAATTTTATTTTTAAGTACTTCAGTAGTTTCAGGTATAAATTTGACAGAACAACTTTCACCTGTAGTTGAGTAACGTTTGATTAGGAGTTTATCTATAGTATTGTGATGTGCGTGCGTGTGAACACGGACTCATCAATGACGCCACACAGGCACGTGTGGTAAACGAACGGGGACACAGTGATTGCATGCATTGAATTCAGGTGGTGACAGTATAAAAGTGACACTTCGTCGTTGAAGCCCACGTCTTGTGAAGCGGCACTCTGGGTACGGGAGGGGCCGTTCGCAGGTGTTAGTCTTGCGGTGAAGACAGGTAGTGAGTGTGAGGGGGAGGTAGCTGTCATAAGTCATATCAGGAGGGGAGACTACACCTGCGGTCTCCTGTAGTTAGTTAGAGGGGGCTTTAGAGAGTGCGCTGACTGACTCACTTTGCTCCTCCGCAGACCTGTGATCTGAGAAGGACTGGACGTTAACTTGTCCGCACATCACGTCGTCTGACCCCGGGGGAGGGTCTGCCACCACGGCGAGTTAAGTACCCAGATAAAGAGACACTGTGTCGTGTATTGCCTGTTTATGAATTATGCACTACTGATTATTTAAGACTCGAGACATTGTATTTATATAGACCTGCAGTTTATACTTGGTTTTAATGTTGATATAATGTAATTCATACTTATTCTGCATACTATTCTATGTACTTTAAGTTGTCGAGCATTATAAAGGTCGCTCATTTGTACATTGTTGTCTGTGGTGCTTCCAGGGCTGATATTTACCCTACAATTGTTTATTACAGTATATTTTGAATTAAGTACCGGGTTGAGGAATGTGTCCACCCGACCACCACTTCAACTGTTACAGTTCGCATTAATATATAATATTATTCATCAGCAGAACAAATTTATTTTACATCTTGCTCACAATTGTTAGGGATTAAAGGCACCAGTCACGTACCACGTCAACTAGAGCCCTCCCCTCTCGCATCCCTGCACATTGGTCCATGCACAGACGCTTGGCTGGATTAACATGATCTATGTCTTGTCCTCCACCATCAGCACGTTCAGATGAATCGGTGCTCATTTGTCAGTCGCTAAAACACATATACGATACGATAATCATTTGATGGGTGAAATTCATTAGGTGAACTGCAAAGTAGAACGTCAAAATAAGGACCGTGGTTTACATAACCATTTAGGCCATGATATATGGAGCGTAGAACCTTGAAGACGAACTGGTATGTTAATGTTTAATGTATAAATTATAACTGAACTATTGCCTTGTGGAAGACAACTGCTGCGGTGCTGTAGCTGGCTGCAGTTGCACTGCACTACTTCCGCAAACAGTAAACTTCAATCGCTGATTGGCTTGCGTAAAATACGGACAAGGTCTCTATTTGTTGGAGTTTGCCGTCAATCACTTTTAGATGTGACGTAATATGTCCCGCCCACTAACAGTGCAAAGAGTGCTTTACGAGCCACAAAACAGAATAGACTATTCAATGAGAATAAGCTTTAGTATAAAGTTGAGATAAAATAAAGCACATGAAAAAAGAACATTGGCAATTTGGCATTTGTGTCTTTTGCATGCTGAGCTGGTGACAGAATCACTATTTATTATAAAAATAATGTTCATGTTGAAATATTGTTGTGGACTTATCCATCATGTGGTGGATTGGAGGCGAGTGAATGATGCCACAACAAGGTTTCCCGGATATGGATTTACAGATGTTTACTTCACGTTCAGCATATAGTTGACAGACAGAACTTGGCACAAATAATGTCGGGTAGGTAAACTCCCACTGTGCATATAGTCTTTGGCTTTGTATGGTGTCGGTCCGTAGTTCTCGGGCAGAGACGGAGGAGGAATCACTCAGACGTCCATACACATTGAAAACCGGATCATAACACACTAAACTGGCGGGCTGAACATAACTTACCCAGAACCCCCTGAGGCTGAGACCCAATCAGAACACATAGGCTTAGTAACTACACACACAATAGGCTGTGGAGTGTGGACAAAACACTGTAGTAGCAGGGCATGGGTTGCAAATGTTCCCGCATTACAATATATATAGGCCTATACAAACTAATAATAATAATAACTTATTATTATTGCGATCGGAGGTCTCGGATTACTATGAAAACCTCTCCGTCGTCAGGTCACGCCATCAGCCTGGGCCGTTACGCCTCGTGACACGTCAAGCCACCATATATGGTCGACGCTCGATATATGGCCGTCTCCATATATGACGATCGCGGCACTGACCTCATATAACCCTGGTTGCCATACATGGAGAAGACTTGAGCATCACCTAGATCTGCATATGGAGCCGGCCAGCAACTCTACATCTGACCTCAAACCATTAGATCTCCACATATGGAGATCTAAAATACAGAATATGAAGTATATCCCATGTAAGGAGATTTCAACGGTTATGGTACTGTATGTAGGCCTTTATGACAACACGAGAGAGAGAGAGAGAGAGAGAGAGAGAGAGAGCTAGGAATATAGGCCTATTTAAAATGCTACACAAGCACGGATGCATGCATGCTCGGACACACACACACACACACACACACACACACACACACACTTCCCTTTTTACCTCCTTTATGATGAATTCCTGTTCTGTGCTTTGACTACCGGTGTATATAGAAGTGTCCATTTGTACGTCTCTAAATGTTTTGATGAATTGAACATGGTGAACCCTCTTGTAAACAATTGTAATGCTTAATTGGGTCGTCCACTCACAGTCTTTGTATTGAGTTTGTGCTTGAAATGTACTGTAATTCTGCAAACTGTTAAATATTTCAATGAATCAATCACTGTGTGTGTCAGTAATGCCACGTCGGCCATGCTGGTGGAGCCCCCCCTGGCCCCGCTGTGTTGTTGACTATGTTCATAGTGTTAATGTTGGCAGTCAGGAGAGCTTCTCTCGGTGAGGAGTGAAAACAGGATGGGCTGAAATATTGTGTTTCACCATGCTGTTTTATCTCAGATATGGAGCTAATGGGCTGTTAAATAAGGGTTTTTCTCTCTGGAGCACGCACGCACACACACATGCAGCTTTGAGCCATGTACCACTGTACCACGCAAGGTTTAATTGTTACCATATATTGAAGCAGTATCTTGATCAGGATAATAAGCTTTATTCATCACCCTCAATACTTCTTTATATTGGCCAACTGCCTCATTACAGGAGGAACTGAGGGGTGGAGGGGGCAATCAGAGAGAGAGAGAGACTTGAGGTCAGACTCATGAAGTCCAGAGTGTGCTTGTCGCTGTGTGCAAATTGTATTTATAATTAAGGGTAGATTGGCTTCCTGCGTTAAATAACTCACTGATTAACTTAAGTGTTTGGTTGAATGGGATGATGAACATGCACGCGCGAGCGCACACACACACACACACATGCTATGCAGCTAGATGGTCAGACAAAAATACAGGAGATGGAAGGCCACATAGTGTGTGTGTGTGTGTGAGAGAGAGAGAGAGTGCGTCAAATTAACTGTTCATACAGTAGATGCACTGTGCAAGTGTATGGAGGACTTTCATTTACCCTAGTTGGAGAGAAGTGGACTGATGATCGGAGGTCACAGTTTGAGGGAGACCAGACATTCATTTCTGCATACAGTAATGGAGATGGATGATAGCAGAGGGTACAGCAGCGCAGCTATGAATAACTGAAACGTAATAGGAAAATTATGTTGAAATCATACAGAGGTTCAGGTCGAGGTTCTTTGTCCCTCCAGCTTTGTTCTGAGTGAGTCAGTTCTCACTGTGCGTAAGGTTTAGTCTGGTCCAAGTCCAGCTCCCCAACGGCCGTATACTCTTGCAAGTTGCAACAGACGTTTCTTTCTTCCAACTCAGCCATTCTCACAACTCACCAGTCACTCAACAACAGCGCTTCTTTCAAACCTACAACCGGAATCTTTCCCAGAGCCCCAGTGGGATGTTCAAGAGCAGCAAAGTATGATCAACCATGACAAAATGAAAACAAAGTCCTGTTGATGGACAGCAGGTGCAATGACAACAGTAGCCTATTTGTTATTGTCCATTAAAGCCGGGAAAGCATCTGTGCCACTTTTGATTTTTGCATTGGCTATTCAAAAATAGCAGATATATCTATAGCAGTTGTAGGTCTACATCTGCTATTTTTGAAAAACCTGGAAAGTGTTTGGGGTTTGTTGGCACGAAAAGGTTTGAGAACTACTGATTTAGAAGGAATCTGTATCACACAGCATCGAAAGACCTCTCTCTGGGATATGGGATCAAAGACACTACCTTTCCATTCAGCTGCACTCTTTTGCCACTGGGCAGCATATCACTCCAGTCCTCTTTTAAATGAACTCCAGATGAAACATTGTGTACTGTATTGCAATTAAACTGTGCACATAAGACAGATTGTGCTTGCCTTTTGCAGAGGTCCAGGCGGCTGTTTAGCTGTACGAACACTGGGTTTGTTTGAAGAAGAATACCAGACATTAAAGGGAAGGCAAGTGTGTGAGTGTAGAGTAGAGTTTATTTATTTTGGTCATTAAAACAAATCAATACAGTGCCTGCTTTTTTTTTGCAAAAGAAACATTGACCAAAAAGGTGTAGGCTGAAGCCTAAGCTTATAGTGCCTACCCTTCTAACAAATAAATGGCTTTCATAGGTAAAATAATACAACAAAGCAAACGGAAGGGGAAAAAAACCAAGAAAAACAAACAAGTGTGTCTATCCTATATGTGCAGGATTAAGTGGGGGAGGTCAGGGGAAGCTGCAAATATCACTTTTTCCCTCAATGTTTGGGCAATAGATTTCTGTCTGGGAAAGTTGTATGTTATTGACTCTCTCACCCAGATGTAATCAGAATGCAAACTCTTCATTTGCCATTTAGATTTCTCTTGCATGAAAAAACATCATAGACAAAGCACAGACACACAGCATTACAGTGAATATAGTATTTCACTGTCAGTGATTTTGATAAACAATGTTGTTTAAAAAATGGAAAGGAAATCCCTAACCATGCATCTGTGTGCTTGTGCACTGGCGCCTCAATGCAATGTTTTATAGATTCGATAAATATTAGTGACCCATGATGTGTGTGTGTGTGTGTGTGTGTGTGTGTGTGTGTGTGTGTGTGTGTGTGTGTGTGTGTATGTGGAGAAGAAGGAGTGGGTGGATGACTCAGTTAGAGTGCAAGATAAAGATGTTTATAAGTGAGTTGATCAGCGTTCTTCATGGGAGAATCTGTTACTCCTTGTCTATTTCTTATATCCTCATTGGAGCTCTGGGTTTCTGACCACAAGATGCTACCATTTCAGTTTTTGATGAGATCACAGGAGGCTGCTACCAGTCAAATGTTTATTCCAGTGAACTTCTGCAAGCCACCAATCATAGCTTCTTCTTTAAACATCTCATGTTGTCTCCACCACATTCCCATACAACATGCACTGTTCAAGTGGCTGTGAATATCCAGATTAACCACCTACAGACTAGTAGTGCTTCTTGCTGGCTTAAGTTTGTACCCTGTTTATAATGCTGTACAAGTACAGTGTACAGTCAAATGCTTTCTATATAGTGTGTTTAGTCTACCACCTAGTGGTGAAACGGTGCATCAAAACATCCATCCTCCCCAGGCCAGTGGATTATTTTATACATTAATAGTTCTTGTCTTGGTTTGTGTCAGTCAGACATTGAACTACAGTATCTCACAAAAGTGAGTACACCCCTCGCATTTCTGCAAAAAAATTATCATCTCTTCATGTGACAACAATGACGAAACGACACTTTGATACAATGTAAAGTGTCAGTGTACAGCTTGGATATCAGTGTAGATTTTATTTTCGCCTCCAAAAAACAAAAAACACAGCCATTCAGGATGCCCCAGAGATGCTCAATAAGGTTTAGGTCTGAAGACATCCATCCGCCTTTACTCTCAGCTTCATAAGCAAGGCAGTGGTCATCTTGGAGGTGTGGGGTCATTATCATGTTGGAATACTGCTCTGAAGGGAGGGGATCATGCTCTGCTTCAGTATGTCACAGTACATGTTGGCATTCATGGTTCCTTCAATGAACTGTAGATTCCCAGTGCCGGCTGCACTCATACAGTCCCAGACCATGACACTCCCACCACCATGATTGACTGTAGGCAAGACACACTTGTCTTTGTACTCCTCACCTGGTTGCCGCCACACGCTTGACACCATCTGAACCAAATAATTTTATCTTGGTCTCATCAGACCACAGGACATGGTTCCAGTAATGCATGTCCTTAGTCTGTTTGTCTACAGCAAACTGTTTGCATCATCTATAGAAAAGGCTTCCTTCTTGGACGACTATCAGAATAAAGCCATAGAGACCAATTTGATGCAGTGTGTGGCATATGGTCTGAGCACTGACAGGCTGACCCCTCACCCCTTTAACCTCTGCAGCAATGCTGGCGGCACTCCTACGTCTATTTCCCAATGACAACCTCTGGATATGACGCTGAGCATGATCCCCCTCCCTTCAGAAACTTGGCCGCAGGGCAGTATTCCAACATGATAATTACCCCAAAAACACCTCCAAGATTATCACTGCCTTGCTAGAGAAGCTGAGAGTAAACCCTATTGAGCATCTCTGGGGAATCCTCAAGCGGAAGGTGGAGGAGCGTAAAGTCTCTAACATCCACCAGCTCTGTGATGTCATCATGGAGGAGTGGGAGATGATTCCAGTGGCAACCTGTGAAGCTCTGGTGAACTCCATGCCCAGGAGGGTGAAGCTCTGGTGAACTCCATGCCCAGGAGGGTGAAGCTCTGGTGAACTCCATGCCCAGGAGGGTGAAGCTCTGGTGAACTCCATGCCCAGGAGGGTGAAGCTCTGGTGAACTCCATGCCCAGGAGGGTGAAGGCAGTATTGGAAAGTAATGGTGGCCACACAAAATTTCACAGGGTGTACTCACTTTTGTTGACCGCAGTTTGGAATTAATGGCTGTGTTTTTTGTTATTTTGAGGCGAAAATAAAATCTACACTGATATCCAAGCTGTACACTGACTGTACTTTACATTGTATCAAAGTGTCGTTTATTCAGTGTTGTCATGTCACATGAAGAGGTATAATTAAATATTTGCAGAAATGCGAGGGGTATACTCACTTTTGTGAGATATGTATTTTCTATTGGAGAGCATGATGACATTGTTTCAGTTTGACTGATAGGAAGAAGTAGGAGATGTAGACATAAGCTGACTACTGCAGACTACGTTATACTTAACGTGTACTGATGAATGTACAGCCTTTACATAATAGCCTTTACATAATACAGTGCATACAGTGCAAAGGGTCCACTGATGTAATGTTCTATTCTATTGTTTAATCGTGTTGTATAAGGCAACATCTCGAGGACCCAGCATGGCAGGGTACGCTGGCACTTAATTTGAATAGGTGGGTGTGGTGTGGTAACAATTATGGAAAAAGATCCAGGCTACAGTTATCTGTAAAGGCAAAGTTGCTCCTGTCCACCTGGAGTTTGAGAAACACCAGATCAAAACAATTACCTGTAAACGGCACAATCAGATACAAACACCATTCCACCTGTAATGCAAACACCATTAATTTATTGATGTAGTATATGTAATACCGTATAAGTAATTAGATATGAACCAAGCCTGTGTTTATCTATAGGCAGGCATTTCACATTCATAGTCCGAGTTCAGTGCAGTGATGACCAAACATCTTGCCTTGTCACAGTTCCTCTGGTTCCTACCACAGGAAAGGAGAGAGACATGTTTCACAAATGGATAGCTGAGCTGAAGGTTATAACATTGATTCTGGGTGTTTCTTTTAGGTTTTACTGGTGGCACACAGCTGGGAATTAATCATATTAACCTCAGCTGTGTTTACCCTGTTTATCCATTTGTGAATAAGTTTCCACCATTAAATAACTCATTCTATCTACAATATATGCATGTAGGCTATATCTTTCCTCTGTACCTCTCTCCTTTCTTCTGTGTTCCCCTGTATTCCATTTCCCACCTGTGGACTTTCTGTTATTCTGTCACTAAGTTGCACTACTAAAACCTGGTGTCTGTACACTCCATTAGGTTGAATCTCATTGGCTGAGGGACAGAGTGTTCTCCCTGAGGTCCTCTTCAGTTGCACCAATGTGAATCAGACTGAAATGCATTGTGGGTCAGCCGGTAGCGACAGGCACAGGTCTGATAGGTTACAATCCGTGGTTTGCTTAAAATTCAGCCTGGTATATCTGGTTTGAGCTGGTTGAGTCTCGTTTTCTCTCCAATTGCGTCCTGCTGTGGCTATTACCCCCAAAATGAGATGAGATAGCTACGTTTGATTTAGTGGGTGTTGAGCTGGCTATGTCTAGTGTGACAAGGCAACATAAAATAGTGTGCATGGGCAGAAGAGAAGACTTGATTGTTTCGCATTTTACTTTGATAAATAGGTGTGGCTTCCTCTGTTGTTCCATAATAATGAGGAAGCTAACTATCTTATTTAAGTCATCAAAAGAGATGAAGTTCTCCTATAAGCTGGGTCTGGAGTAAAAGCCTAAAGTCTAATTTATACTTTGTCGTATGACAATGTTGCTTACGGAAAATAACAGCTTTTCAAGCTTTTTCCCCTGCATTTTAAACAAAATGCAGTTATTTTCAGTGAGTGAAACTGCTGTGCGACTAAGTGTACTGTAAGTTATTATAGGATGCAGGAGCAGAAGGTATGTGTGCATTGGGTGAATGAGCCAGGCTCGGGTGCCAAATTGCTGTAAAAAGTTAGAAAGATTCCTACTGGGGGTTAAAATGACACCATGTTCTTTTTTCCTTTTTTCTTACATCTCGTTTAATTAATATAATGGGAGGTCCAGGGGCTTGTAGTGTTATCCTGGCCTACAGCTTGGGAGGTGTGGGTTGGAGGTGGTGCATTCATGCTCTCGGTGAAAAAGCAGCAGTAAGGATCCTGGTGGATTTCAGTGAATGCTGAAGGTTACAATCAACAATCAGTGGCTTCATCCCATTAACCACATTAACCCTGGTGTCCCTATTTTGAAAAAAAAAAAAAAAAAAAAGATTCTTATTTTTTCAAAAATAGCGATCAATTGCAGATCTACAAGCTCACAACTGTGACACATTGTATGCTTGTAGCTATTGTAGTGTGTGTGTGTGTGTGTGTGTGCACAGCGTGTGCATGTGAGCAGATTCTTTCTTCGAGAATTCAAGATTTAGCAGCTGAGGTATCTTTCCACAAAGACAAGCAGTCCGAGCTTATTCCATTTCAAGTGTTCAGTCTTCACACCGACATCAGACTTCCGGATCTGTATTTCAGTTCAAGCCAGTGCAAGCTTTGTGAATCTAAGCGAGAGTCTCGATCAGAGACATAGATTCGGCCCAGCCCACTAGAAACGGTCCGTTCCACAGTGTCCCCCGACAGCCCAGGGAGAGATGAAGGTAATGTCGGGCACGAGAGCTTCAGAGAAAAGGGTTGTGGCTGTGTGTGCGCGCCTGGAAGTTTGGGTTGGACGCCGGCCGGGGGGAGAGGGGGAGCAGAGGCCGCGGGAGATTAGAGGGGAGGTCCAGGAGGCCGGCCGGAGGCTGGGTGAGGGAGGACGGGAGGGTGGGGGGCTGGTGAGGTAGAGGGAGGGGGAGGGAGGGGCTGTAGGAGAGCATGTGCGGGGGAAGTGGGGAGGTAGAGGTTGGCCGCATCTGGTTGAGGGTAAGACGAGGCTGGTCGCAGTGGAACGGGTTAGTGGGAGAAGGAGCACTCAGACCTGCAAGGTGGGGGGGTGGGGGGAGAAAGGAGAAGACAGATTGACATTTTGTCACAATTCTTATGAAATATTACAATTGTGTGTGTGTGCGTGCGCGCGCGTGTGTGTGTGTGTGTGTGTGTGTGTGTGTGTGTGTGTAAAACAAGTCACCTGAGAGGAAGGGGTTATTGTGCGTCGTGGTAGGTGGGTTGGACGGGATGAGGGCATCCAGGTTGACCAGGGAGGCCCCAGTAGCACCCAAAAAGGCCTCTGGGGTCCGACACATGCGTCTATGTGGGGCACCGAGTGGAGGTGCAAGACGGGAAAGGTCAAACATCTCTGGACTGGCGGTGCCTCCACCGTTAACCAGGGGGTTCACTGGGGGCTCTGCCCCAAATGGGTCAAGCTCTCTCTCTACTCGACAAAATGGGTCAGGATCATCTTTTACGCCAAAAGGGTCTTCATCCACATCTGGAGGATAGAAATACATTTCAAAAGGCTTGTGAGAATGCGAGGGAATGGGGCTGTGAAGCGTACCCTCCCTCACCAGACTGGGGCCCAAGCATTCAATGTTTCAAACACTTTTACTGTTCTTTGTTTGAAATCTACTCAGACAAAATCTTTTTTTTTAATTATGTCCTGTGAGAAAGGGTCATTCTACCTGTGACTCTGACAGATTGGGGGGAGAATTGAGGAGCTTCCCTTTTAGGCCGCTCCTCTTCTTGTACAGAGAATGGATCTGTCTCATCAGTCCCTGTACACCAAAATGACTGCTGATGAGTACAGTACATGGTTTGTCAAATATGCCATCATATAAAGGTATGTGATATTTGTTGTTAAAATAAGTGTTAAATGGATCTTTATTCTGATAGTAATAATTTGTTCAGTAACAGGAGTTTCCCCATCTCTCCACCTCGTTAAGCAAACAAAAAATAAATTTTCATTTCGTGATACCAATTTCATCCCATCAGGAGCACAGACTGGATAAACAAGTGAAATTGGAAATAATGAAACTAGCAGAAAGAACACTATAAAATTGAAGCTCATAAATGGATGCTCAATTGTCAAGCCACCTGAATATGCATTTTCTAATTACTAAAGAGCTGGAGATATGGGGAGTTCCCTGTTACTGAACAAACACTATAACAGTGATTACTATGAAAATAATATAACTTTGACCTTTTAATAAAAACAAACACAATGTTATAATTTGATTTTGACTCATATGGCATTGTGCAGATAGCTTCAATGTAATCATCAAAGTGTCCATTAATGTTGCATTCATATGCTCAACACTGTATGACTTTGAGTACGATTGATGATGAGCGCTTGTGAGGGTGACCACCAGTATTTCTTAACGGCACCTGTGTGACAAGGACTCTCCCAACCATGATTGATGGGGCTGGAAGACGTAGGTGTGGCTTTCCAGGGGTCTGAAGGGGAGTCTGTAGATGGGGCCCAGGGATTGGACAGGCATGTGGCAGAGGTGCGGGCAGCCCAAGGGCTACCAACCACAGGAGTGCTAGACTGGACTGCTGCTGAGACAGGGAGACGGGATTAGTTTTCTGCCCAGTTCAGGGCGAAATCATTAATTTGTTTACTAACCAAAATAGAGTGATTGTGTTTGGCTATTTACTGCTGTGTCTAGGCATTCTGATTTTAGAAAACCATGCACACTGCAATGAAACACATTTAGAAAATGTAGGAAGATAGCATTGGTGTTATAATGCCCCTCGTTGCTGTCGGGTGGAAACCTTGTATGTCGAAAACTACTATACCTTTCAATAACCTCTTTTCCACTACACACCACAACCACACACTAGCACTGCATGTAGTTATTGTTTAGTCACAACCTCTTGTTTATACATTTCATTGGTTCAATATGTATAAAACCCACATTAAAAATAATCACTTTAATAGTCTTTCAATAGTAAAAACTGCTGTTCTAAAACAAATATCACATCATGATGCTACGAATTGAGATTGAGATTACATTACTTTTCTTTCTTTCTTTTTGCCACCTTACTGATGGTGTTGCCTTGAGGGTGATGTCTCTCCATCATGCTCTATCTGCTTTCCATTTTGTTTCCATCTGTTTTTAATTGATGTAACTGCCTTTGGCGCCTGAATTTCCCCAGTGGGGGCAATAACGGCCTTATCTTATCTTGTAGATCGGCTATTTGTGCTACTTTTGTTGCATGATGAAGCAGTGCCTTACTTTATGAACATTAACAAACTTTTTTTTTTAGACAGAGATACAATTAAGGCTTCTGCAATGTTTTGTGTATGCATATGTCTTTGGTTGTTTGTGACCACCACTTCCTCACCTATAGAGCCCCAGGGGTCAGAGGTGATATCACAGGCGGGCTGGGCAGTGTTCCAGGGGTCATTAGAGGGGGAAGGAGCTTCAGAGGGCGAAGGACCAAATACGTCCACAAGGTCCAACATGGCGGACTACAGAGAGGAAAATCAGGCTATAGATGAATGCAAGCTCTGCCCCTTCAGAGAAGCGACAACTTGTAGCAAGCTTTTGCCTTCAAAACGTTTCAGTAGCCTTCTACACACACATTCGTCATAATCGTCAACATTAGTTGATCAACTGTTAGCTTTGGTTTGTCACCGGCATAGTTTGAGTAGGCTACATAGCTCATTAGGTGTGCCACTGATAGCCATAACGATTTGGTAACGTTTATTATAGTGAACATGCACACGCACACACACAGTGTCACACACACATGCGCACACCGCACACACACACACACGTGCTGCTGAACCAAAAGCTGACGGCTGTTTGCTTAACAATTTTGACTGCTATGGCGATTGCGTCATAGCAGCTGTACTTCCGCCTAGCGGAGACATCCTGAGAACCATCATTGCTTAAAGTCCAGCATTGTGTGTTTGTGTGAATCATAGCGATGATTTGATTGGTTGATCACGGAATTGAGATGATTTGATCGGTTGAGCAAAGTACGGCAGAAAAGTGAGGATGCAAATTGTATGATGTATGATGATAAGAGCACCCGTCACACACGAGTGTGATTTATTTGCATTATATTGCTGATTTTGGAGGACTAAAACCAACAGATGAGCAAGCACAAGCTATGGAAACGAAGACAGTGGGGGATTCTAATTGGTTTGTGACAGGCCAATGAGTAAGATTTCTGGTGCGCTGCATGATAAGGAGCATGTTTTCAGGCAAATGTCACGCTGAGCTCAAGGTTAGAGAGGAGACTAAGTCATTACCGTTCTGCATACAACTCCTCCTTCTCAGCTCTCTAACAATTCCCCCATGCCCTTAAACCCTACAGTATTTGTGATGCATTGTGAACTTGTACATCGGCTATCGACTATTTTTTTTTTACACCTGTGTGAACTGAGTGGTGCAACTCCCCTCTCCCCCTGCCACCCCCCCCTCCCTCTCTTGCGCGCTCTCTCTCTCTCTCTCTCTCTCTCTCTCTCTCTCTCTCTCTCTCTCTCTCTCTCTCATTAGCAGGCAACAGTGCAGCCCTATCTCTCTCTCTCTGTTTATGGCACAACAGCGCCACTCTTGCCCCTACTGGTACTCATAGTCACATACGTAGTCACATACCGTAGGTAGGTTAACACGGACATTGCTGTTCCTTGGAGTGGTTGCACCACTCAAAAAACCTTTCGCATAGGACAAGTGGTTGTACAGTCATGCACCAAACACTCACTCCTCTTCAATGCCTTCCAAAAGCCTCCCACCCACGCACACACATTGTAGGCACACACACACTGTAGGCACACACACACACACACACACACACACACACACACACACACACACACACGCGCGCATCTGCCCGTCTTTTCATGCATGCACACGTGTGCCCCTCACCAACACACCCACCTCTCGTGTGCCTGTTTGGCCATCCTGCCTGCTGTTATCCAGGGCCTTCTTCAATAAAGACTCGTCTCCTTGGCGACAGCGATGCTCCTGCAAGGGACGGCATTATGAGACCATCAGAATAATTACTATGCCAATGCTGTGGACAGACACATGGAGAAACACTGTGGTTGGCTTGACCCAGAGTGTTTGTGTGTTATAATTTATAACATAATTTTACGAAGGGCACAGGGTGAGTTTGGACAAGCAAGCGGAAGTGAGATCAACCATATTGTGAGTTTGTAGATGGAGGCTATTTTCAAAAGATTTACATTTACATTATACATTTGAAAACTTGAAATGGGACATTCTGTAATTTTACTTTGGGTACTTTATGTACATTTATGTGATGCCAATACTTTTGTATTGATTACTTTTGTATAGTACTTCCAGACTTTTACTTGTAAAAGAGCATTTCTATAATACTTTTACTTAAGTAAAAATTGTGAATACTTTTTCCACTCACTTTCAACCTGACTTTTTTTGTCATTATGAGGACATTTTCAACAATTCTCAAACATTGTGAAAATAAATAGCCGACCTACAAGCTCACAATGCGTCACTCCACAACACGTTGTGAGCTTGTACGTTGGCAATTTTTGTGCAACACCATCATGCAATGAAATATAAAATAGGGCTTAAGTTGTTCATTTACTCAGGCTGGGCTGGTTTTCCCTTTGAATGAACACTGAGGAGAACACAGCAGGCAAGGGCACATAAGGACACTACATCACCACAGTCCTACTAAGTCATCCTACATCACCACATCCCTGATATAGACCATAGACAAATCCATGGAGTAATGCTGCCGTATCAAGCTGTGTGTGACACCGCAGCTATGATTGCACCCAGGGCAGCCTGCATGGATTTGTCTACAGAGACATCCTACATCAACAGTCATGAGACGGATGAGAAGGAGCATACTCATCGTTGGCTTGTAAGTGACACCCTTGCATGATGGAGTATAAGATATGCTATATGTAGGTTATACCCTTCCTCAATCCTCTCAGGGAGGAAGGAGGGTCACCAGGGAGAGCAGGGAGGTTAGTGGGCGGAGAACTGTTCAGATCACAATTTAACCGTATAATGCATACTCATGGACCAGCTCAGTGGCCTTGTGGTTTTAGCCCTGAGACTGGGAGGTTGGGGTTCGATCCCCGGCGGGGTCATACCAAAGACTGGGACCCAAAGCCTCCCTGCTTGGTACTCAGTATCAAGTCGGATTGGGGGTAACTTAAGTCCCTGCAAGTTAGGTGGTTTCCTCCCCGGCAGCAATGATATGCTGTAGGTCTTTCTCATCTCATTTGGGTGCCTGGTGTCTACTGCACATGCACAATCGCATCAAAACATCTTCTTCTTCTGGGTACCATGTTGAACCAAATGGTCCATTTGAACATTTTCACTTGGATGAACACTGAGGATTGTACAGTGTATAGTACTGTACTTTATGTGAGGCCTGTGTGTGCTTACTGTGCTATTACCTTCTGGCTCTCCTCTCTGCTCATGGCGAGGGCTAGCTGCAGCTGAAGCTCCTCCTCCCCGCTGGTCTGAGGGCGAGCCTGCTCCAGATCTGACGCTGCACGGGGAGACGAGGAAGAGGCTGGGGTGTGGGGGGGAATAGAGTGAGGGGTGAATATACAGAGATGGAGGCAAAGGAAGAAAGGAGGAAGAGATGGTGAGGTCCTAGGCAATAATTAGGGACATTGAATGTTTGCAGTCTGACATGGCATTATTGATCATCTTCTGAGTGAGTGATCGTCTCGAGCCTCAAGCACCTGATGCATGTTAATGATATGACTCTGCCTGATTAACTATGTTGATTTCCAACCATGGCTCTCTTCCCCCAAACTTTGATTTAACCTGCTTTACATACACCTGCCAGTACAGGCATAGTCCTCTACTGATGGCCAGTTTACATACACCTGCTATCTGCCCAGTACAGGCATAGTCCTCTACTGATGGCCAGTTTACACCTGCTATCTGCCCAGTACAGGCATAGTCCTCTACTGATGGCCAGTTTACACCTGCTATCTGCCCAGTACAGGCATAGTCCTCTACTGATGGCCAGTTTACACCTGCTATCTGCCCAGTACAGGCATAGTCCTCTACTGATGGCCAGTTTACATACACCTGCCAGTACAGGCATAGTCCTCTACTGATGGCCAGTTTACATACACCTGCCAGTACAGGCATAGTCCTCTACTGATGGCCAGTTTACATACACCTGCCAGTACAGGCATAGTGCTCTACTGATGGCCAGTTTACATACACCTGCCAGTACAGGCATAGTCCTCTACTGATGGCCAGTTTACATACACCTGCTATCTGCCCAGTACAGGCATAGTCCTCTACTGATGGCCAGTTTACACCTGCTATCTGCCCAGTACAGGCATAGTCCTCTACTGATGGCCAGTTTACATACACCTGCCAGTACAGGCATAGTCCTCTACTGATGGCCAGTTTACATACACCTGCCAGTACAGGCATAGTCCTCTACTGATGGCCAGTTTACATACACCTGCTATCTGCCCAGTACAGGCATAGTCCTCTACTGATGGCCAGTTTACATACACCTGCTATCTGCCCAGTACAGGCATAGTCCTCTACTGATGGCCAGTTTACATACACCTGCTATCTGCCCAGTACAGGCATAGTCCTCTACTGATGGCCAGTTTGCCAGCCCACTAGTTACTGGAGGTTAACCTTTTCCCTTCACCACTTGGTCAATGGCCACGTCCTGCAATGCCTCCCAGGTGGTTTTCACTGGATAGCGTTTCAAATAACATCCAGAACAACACTTAAAAGAACAACAACAAAAAACTGTGATAGAACATCAAGCCCTGTGGCTCATAGTGTTAAAGGGGAATACCACTCATTTTCAACATTTTATTATACTGTGGCTACTAAAAAAATCTTTTTTTTCAGACCTACAGTTCTAGGAAACACAGAATAGGGAGACCTTTTTATTATTTCCACGGCTCAAAGCTATATTAATGACATAGTAAAATGTTGAAAATGAGTGGTAGGCTATTCCCCTTTAAGACCCGAGATCACTACTTGAAACCCTGCCATGGGTGTCTTACTTCTGACTCCAAAACATGTCCCAATATAGCCCAACTAATGTGAGTTTAAGGTTAGTGTTAGTTTTTTAGTGTGAGGTTAAGGTTAGGGTTATCCCTATCCATTGACAATAACCCGGGCGTGGCTGTTGACGAAGTGGTGTAGTGGAAGTCACTGAGAGAGAAGCTGATAAACAGCCAAAAGACAGACACAGCCCAGACCTACAAGGCTGGGTGCAATTTAAAATGCGTTCACGTACAGTTAAAGGAGGACGGGGAGCCTCTGGAGCGACTGAACTCCTCTCCATAGAGCACAGCCATGCTGGGCTGGCTGGTCCGCCTGCCTGGGTGGTACGATGGAGGCACACCTCCATACATGGCTCCTCCTCCTCCAACAGCTCCTCCTCCTCCAACACCCTCTCCTCCTCCAACAGCCTCTCCTCCTCCACCACCACCACCACCACCACCACCACCCCCTCCTCCTCCTCCTCCTCCTCCACCTGTTCCTCCACCGCCTCCCCCTCCAACTACTCCACTACTTCCTCCCCCAGCCATGCGCTCCTTGGTCTTCAAGGCCTGGCTCCTCTCCTGGCGGAGGCGTTCCTCGTCCCGTAGAAGGCACACCAGCTGGCGGGCCTTCTCCCTGACGTTGGCCCCCTGGTCTCTGCCATCACGATCCACGTACTGGAAGTCTCGCAGCGTCTGAATGAACCACGCATGCATGGGACAATCTTAGGGGAGTACGTGGCCTTAGTGGTTACAAGGGTGGATGCAAGTTTAATGCAGATACTGTAGGTAGAGGGTGAAGCCCTATTTATACTCCATCAATCACTGCATAGATGAAAAGAACAGATTGTCGTTACCACTTAATAGTGTCTTAATGATAATCTCTACTTCCTTACACATTTCAATTGATTATGACACACACAATGACCATATACAAATACTGTATACAGTACAGTAGATATACTGTACAGCAGGGGTCCCCAACCTGGCAGACCATTCACGTATGGTCCATGATGCCAGTCCATACGAAATTTTGTTTTTGTATAATATTCTAACTCTAAATCTGTAGGACAGCCACCCTCAAGCCGATCTCTTGCTCCGGGGTGGCAGCATATTTCAATGATGTGGAATGGGTCGAAAAACGAGCTTACTTGTGTGACATATTCAACCTGCTCCTTTCACTTCAGGGGAGAATGGCAGATAAAGTGGCTGCAATCAAAGCCAAACTAGAACTGTCTAGATGACCTATGAAGAGGGGCATATTTGACATGTTCCAAACATTAGCAAGGACTGTGGCTTCCTTCTACTTCCCAACCATCAAAGACCCACGAAGTGCAAACTTTGTAAATGAAGAAGGAACAAACCTACAACCTACAGCTTGATTGGCAATGACAAAATAGAAACGAGGAAACAATTCAGATGACAGGTCAACAATTTCAAATATCCCCATTACGCAAGTATTTATAAAGTGAATAAAATGTTATTGTATATATGGTGGCTTAACAATTAATAAATATTGAATCGTTTATTTAAATCTGTGACCCACCCACCACGACCATGCCCCAGCGGTGTTGGGTCAGTACCTGAATCGTGAAGGCATTCTCACGGCACTGTTGGGCCACTCTCTCTGAGCCTGTCTTTAGCAGGTAGTCCAACAGAGTCAGGGCCTGAAATCACGTAACAGTTACTGTACTATCATAGTTACTGGATCTAGAAGTAGACAGTTACATTTGTAAATGATAAGAATTGTATAGTGTCGTCACCTGAACAATAATAGTAATGTCACTTACTGTAACTCAACTGGCAACAGGACTGCCCTACTTAAATCTAATTCCTGTGTTGTTGCATGACACGTTTCCCATTTGAGAGTTGACAGACGTTATTAATAATATTAAGCTCACCTTGTAGACGTGTCTCCAGTTTTTGCCGCTGTCATTGAGGCGTTTCCAGACCATACCCATCACCTCGGCAAACGCCACTACGTTGAAGGTCAGGTCAGCGATCTCTGACATGAGCGAGGACGAGGGTCCCCACGGGTCATTAGAAGTGGCCTCACGTACCTACACGCCATCAGACAGAGCAAGCTGTGTGAAGACATTGGACCAAATTCACAACGCCGTTTACGCTCATATCGTGAGTGTACGGACATTTACGAGGATTGCCACGTTACGTGTGGAATTCATGAACTTGAACTTGGCCGTCACGTTGACGGACGTTGGTCATAAAATGCTCAGATCCAAGTCAGCTCGGAGGGTGGTGTACCAGTGATCAAGGCATGCGTATATTTATTTAGAAGGCTTTATTTAGTCTTCATGCTGAAGAGACACCGAGAAAGTTGTGGAATAAGTAGTCTACTCAGATGTTTTTCGACGTCCAAAAACGGATTAATCCCTCAAGAAAAAAAAGAAAGAAAAGGCAAAAGGTCCGGGATGGATTAAATCTGTCCTGTCCATGTAGGCTACATTATTCCATTTCCTTTCCAAATCCAATGTAGTGGGACAGTGCAGGGCAGGGATTCAATCAGTGACCCCAGTAATCAATAAATCAAATAATGAAAATGATCAGATTTAAATTTTACCTCTGCAAAGGCGAGTGTGCAATTGTTCAATAGAAATGGCTCTTTATAGGTAATATAATTGCCAAGTAGGCTATACTTAAATCAATAAATGAACGAGTTGGTTATGATCTAGCCTATACTTTATAACATTCAGTCCGTTGACATTGCTGTCAAAATAAACTGCTCCACAAGCTCATGCGGTGAGGTGCATCGCGGAGCACCACGTTCACTGTTGCTTGGGGATCTGTGCATTTTGCAGGCTGTGATGATGTTTTTCATCCGAAGACAGATATTTCCTGTTGCCTTATATGGCGTGGAATGGGCGTGGATGTTCCATTAAACCAGGCGACACCAGGCAAATCGCTTGGGAAAGAGGCGAAATGAGATACACGGGCGATCCACACAAATAATTACGCCACCTTTGCTGAATGACACGTGAGCTTGTCGCAGCTTGATCGGACGGATAAATACGCTATCATTATGCATTTCATTTACACCTGGTCTTATATTTCCGTTGTGAATTTGGCTCTACATCTACACTTCATACTACAGTAGTTCCATTGATCCAAGCCGGAACACAATTCATTGATCATTAAAAGAAAAACACGGCCCACCCTTCTGACTAATGGGGTCAGATGGGTGGGCTGCAAACAATTTAGAGATTTTCAATTAAACAAATTACCAAAGTATTGTCAGCAACTAGACATTGTATTAGAAGCATTTTACAACACATTTATTGCACGTGCTTCCGTTGAATCAACACATGACTTCTTACCTTTATCTCAGCTTCGGAGTAGTTATGTACAATGTTCTTCACCTGCCGTCGCAGGGCTGAGGTTGTCATGGTGACAGAGGTGGTAGAGGAATTGAACAGTAAACAACGAGCCCCTCAGAGGGCTGGGGGGGGCAGCTATGGTGGATGAGGCTCCTCTCGTCTGACAGTGGGGTTTATCAACACTGAAGGAGTGAGGGAGAGAGGGAGAGAGGGAGAGAGACAGAGAGACAGTGGTGGAATAAGTAGTCTCAGATGCTTTACTTGAGTAGAAATAGCAGTGCTACAATTAAGTAGAAGTAGCAATGCTACAATTAAGTAGAAGTAGCAATGCTACAATTAATGTACTGTAGAAATACTCTGTCACAAGTAAATAAAAGACCAGTATTCAGTCCAGAAATAGGGCTTAATATTTTAAACCTGCAAATTAACTAATTTAATAAATGCACCATAATTCAATCTTAAACTGTTTAAACTATAAATACAGCTGTCTGTCACAAGGCTCTTGGGGTGGTCGGATGTCATGACTGTCTCTGCAATAAAATTGACCTCGAGAACATCTCCATCTGCCTGCCCGCTTCAGAACTTCTTCTGCAACCATTTTAGCCTAAAATCTCTCAGAGCCTTTAAAATACACTAATAACTAAAGTTTGCAAATAATTGAAGAGTTCAGACAAAGAACCATTTAAGTCTCCCCCAAAGGACCCATATGTCCTGACCCCTTATCCATAATTTATAAATTATGGATAATTATTATCGACTTAAATGGTTATTTGTCTCAACTCTTCAAAGTAGAGTAAAGTAGAATATAGTAAGAAAGCATTTTTTTGTAAAAGTACCTAAAATTGTACTTAAATACACTACTTGTGTAAATGTCCATGCAGTTCCTTTTCACAACTGGACAGAGAGAGTACCAAGGAAGTGGTAATGATACAGAAAGGGAAAGAGAAAAAAAGAATGCAGAAAAGTAGCTTGGTGGTACGACTACATACAATGTAAAGGAGGCGATCAAATCTAGAGAACATCATTCTGGTTACAAGTCAGGTTACAAGAGGCATAATGAGGGAGAATATGTGTACTAATAAACTCCAAGTCTACTTCAGCACAAGGAAAACTAGCCTAATTGGCCGTTAATTCCTATTGAGTGGCTGCTGGCTACCAACAAAAAAGGTTAGCAGAGGATATCCCTTTAGCTAAGAGCTCTGTCCTGCTTCATAATCTGAAGTGGTTCCGTATTCTCCTTCCAACGTCCAAACTTGTCTTTGTAAATGGGGGTAATTGAACTACAAATTGATGTCATTCCGAGCTTCAGAAAGGCAGCCCCAGAACCTTTCTTCAGAACATGTGCAGTTTGTGCACCTCACAATGTGAGGCTCACATGTCCTGACTCTCTGAACTATATTTTGGAAAGCCTTTCCGAAATGGAGTCGGAAGGAGTATTTATTGGCCTTAAAGATCCTTCCAGGAATCAACCATTAGATTAGACCAAGACAAGAGGTCATAGGGTGAGCTGTGGGCACACATGTGACAGGGTTCAACCAGTACAAATGTATTGAGTTGAGTATGTGTCGTGATCGTGAAGTCACCAGTTCATACACCCAGACTGAAAAGATTTAGGCCTACTAAAAAATAATTAACATTCACGTCAACTGGATTCTACGCTATTTCCTTTCCTGCTTTAGAATGAGTGTAACAAAAGAAGTGTAAATTGATGCCAATTGGCAAATTTTTAGGTCAGGAAGGAATGTTAGCATTCAAATGTCTGACAAGACTGTCTGGTAAAGTTTATTCAGGCCAACACAGACTCCCTCTCTCTCTCTCTCTCTCTCTCTCTCTCTCTATGTCCCTCTCACACACGCACACACTGTGACGCACACACACACACACACACACACACACACACACACACACACACACACACACAACCTTCAACGTTCATATTTCTGTGAGCACATGGGAATTTAAGTACTCAAGGCTTATTCATATTCTTGAGTCTGGGCGCTTTCTCAGACACCGTCCACAACCTACTCCCTATACTGATCCAGTTGTGACTCATTAATCACTGGCTACTGAGCTGTAACGCTAATCCAGCTGTGACTCATTATAGTCACTGTTCTGTAAGCTACTGATCCAGCTGTGACCCATGGTGGATGATGGTAAACTAGTGCTGCACTAGATATTATAGAATAGACTAAATATCTCTCCTCTTTTTCCTGTCCATGCCTTATGTTATGTATACATAATTGGGTCCACCAGGCTGTAGGCATGGAGCATGGAGAGTATGTTTTGCACTGTGTCCGTCTGTCCATGTACAGTCGGGCACCGTTGGCTCGGTCGCTGCCAAACTGTGCACACACACTCCCTGCATGCCATTTCTGAACATCTGCCCCACATTTTTGCTGAGGCCAATTTTTGCTAAATAAATAAATACATTATTATTATTCCTACAGATTTTATGCATATACATAAATCGGTACACACTATCTCTATAGTCACATGATCAACAGGGATCTGTCTGATTGTCCATATTCCATCCCAATTGGCTAAGATTCCCTTCTGAAGTTTGCAAGATCGGTCCGTTTTGAACAAAATGCCTCAAATCATGGACACAACATAGGAACTAGGAAGAAAATGCCACTTTTTTTTTTTTTAATCAGCCTCATGGTGGCGCTATAACTGGCCGATTCGTGTTTTTACCAATAACTGCACCGATCTGTGTAAAGCTTTGTATGTGCACTCCCTAGAGGCCAAGGAAAAACCTTTTCCCTGCATTTTTCCACATCTGCTTTTTATAGCACCATCAGGAGGCTGACTTAAATATCAAAAACACATTTTTAATATAACTGTCGGAAACTGACAAAATTGAGTTGAGTCTGTTTAGGAGTATGGTTTTCTTAAAATCAAGAGAGACAGCGGTCTGGCCCATGTCATGTACAGTAACAGCATAAACAGTAAAGCAATATATAACAGTCTCTTGATTCGCAGTTTAGCATAAACCCTGATATAATTCATTTTACTACCACTACTACTAGTAGTATTGTTATCACTACGTGTACTGTTATTCACAGTGTCCTGTTACCATGGCACCCTGGGAATAATGGCACCTTGCCTCTTTTAATGTCTTATTTAATTCTCCTTTTTATCCCTATTCAGTTCACTAAGGCTCCTTTGAAAAAAAGTGATAGGATGTGTTGGCCTGCGAAAACACATACCTCAGCAAAGAAGAGCTGAGGAACTGCATACAAACACAAGAAGGAAGAGGATGTGTTTTCTTAGAGTGTGTGTGTGTGTGTGTGTGTGTGTGTGTGTGTGTGTGTGTGTGTGTGTGTGTGTGTGTGTGTGTGTGTGTGTGTGTGTGTGTGTGTGTGTGTGTGTGTGTGTGTGCATGCGAGAGAGAGAGGGAATGAAGGGCACAGAAATGAAAGTAAAGATCAGCAACTTCAATCAGTATCACCTTTCTGCTATATCATCTTTGGCTCTGTGCTCTAACAAATGTGCACGCATGCACGCCACACACGCATACATGCACACACACACACACACACACACACACACACACACACACACACACACACACACACACACACACACACACACACACTCTTCCTTCTTCTTTCTTGTGTTTGTATGCAGTTCCTCAGCTCTTCTTTGCTGAGGTATGTATTTGCAGGTCAACACGTTATATCACATTTTTTTCGAAGGAGTATCCTTAGTGAACTGAATAGGGATAAAAAGGAGCATTAAAGTCCACTGCTCTTTAGAATAATTTAATGTCCCAATCCACAGAGAAAGATGGTCGTTGAAACCATATTGTGGTTTAATTCTGAAACCTGAGTTGAGCAGCAGCAGCCTGCGTCAACTAAAACTATGACGAAAAATGTCCGTCAACTACATTTTTTCATTGACGAAAACTACCGGTAAATGGAAACTAAATTAAAACTAAGCCGGTAACGATGACTAAATATATTGGTAAATGTCATTTTACACTTGGTTGCATGCTGAAAATAGCAGATCTACAAGCTCACAACGCGTCAAGCTGCAACGTGTTGTGAGCTTGTAGATTGGCTATTTTCAGCAAGTGTAAAATCAGCCATTATACAGCGGTTATCAAGGCCCGCCAAAATACATTTTAGTCGACTAAATCACCTGTAGATTTAGTCGACTAAAATCTTATGATATTTAGTCGACTAAAACTAGACTAACACTAAAACATTCCGGGTGACTAAAATGTGACTGAAACTAAATGAAAACTATTCAAGAGACTATGGCTAAAACTAAAATCAAATCAAAACAACACTGCTATCCTCTGCAGTGATGATGATGATGATGATTAAAGTTTCTTTATTAGGAAAAAGACCCCTTGAGATGTACCATCTCATTTTCGAGGGGCTCCCAACACAGTTACATGTCACAACTTTTTTGTACATGTAAACAGTAAAACAAAACAAATTACATACACCTAACATGGACACAAAACACAAAACATTAAACATTGAAACCTTGAAAACCTTACAACCTCATTACGGCTTTGAATCCCATAATATAATGTAGCACAATATGAAGATTCTATGTCCTATACAGTGAGTGCAAAAAAAATAATAGATAAAATTAAATATAATTAAATAATGATAATAGTAATACAAAATAAAATAAAATAATTAAATAACGGAATAAACATGGTGATATAATGGCATATTTACTGAAAGCAAGAACATAAGACTTTGAAGTAGGAAGACAATGCACTTTTGAAAACTGGGAATGATGAGATGGATCTAATGTTATTTGGTAAAGTATTCCAGTCTGACGGGGCTTTAAAGGAAAAGGCATATTTACCAAATTCAATACTGACCAAAGGAACATTAAAATAAACCTGAGTGGAGTGTCTGGTACGTTGTGTTGAAGGGATAGAAGTTAAGAAGTGACTGAGTGATGTCCACAATATGGACTGTGTGTGTGGAGGAGAGGAGAGGAGAGCGTGGTACCAGCCTCTCTACGTCATCCACGCTGCTTAAAACATGCGCATGGGCACTGGGACAGGCAGGTGCGTTTGACAGGTGGTGATACAGCCAGGGCGTCCATGCTGCTGTTCTCTGGCTCTGCATAGTACAGTAGGCTGCATTACCGGGCCTGGCCGGCCCTGAGACCCCTCCTCTGCCCTCCCACACACACGCCCCCTCGTACAGTCCACTGACTCACCGTAGGTGTATAGGCTATGTGCAGTCCATGTGTACATTCTTACACAATAATAAGCTAAGGGCAGGTCAACGCAATGTTCGAGTTGTCAGGAAAACACCTTCTGCACTAACAGTATAGATAGGCATAGGCCTATGTTAATATAGACTAAATACAACGTTTTTGGTAAATTAAAAAAATGAAATAAAGTAAAACATATAATATGCCTATAGCCTAATCATAGTTAAAAAATAATTATCATTTTTCACCGCAGGCTGCCTATGTGCACTGCTTACCGTGAGCACTCATCTCCTGCCTTCCACACCGCGTCTCTCTGCTTCGTCCTGCTCTCCTACTCCACAGCGTCGACCTGTCCGCTGCCTGGAATAGACTCGTAACGGTATCAGGAGCCTAGGAGGCTACCAACCGGCTGAACTACCGCTCACTCCCGCCGTTGACCGGTAAATGTAGGAAGCCAAGCGGCACCTCTGCGTTTTGAAGATCCGTGAACGGAGCGAGAAGGGGAACGCCAGTCCGACGGACGGGATGCTGCAGGCCTAGCAGCAGCCTGCTACCCGGTCCCCGTTCAGCGGAGTGGTACAGGAGCCGGATGGATGCCGATCGGCCAGACGTGAAATCCGCATACGCATAGGACAAGGATAACCCAGCGTGCACGCCAGAGCCGCTCATCTCTCACTCAATCACTCGCACACTCGGGCACCCCCCCCCCCCCACACACACACACACACACACACACACACACGCACACAGGCACCGCACAGCATACCGGCAGCTAGCCATGCAGGCAGGCAGGCACGCATACAGATACAGCACAGCACACATACACAACACAACAACGACAACGCGCGGCGGGGGCGGGCACGCGTGGTTTGCGGAGTCAGCGGTCCCGTTAGCTCTGTTCCATAGCTCTAATGCCTTCAATGCAACGGCATCATGAGCAGTAAGGCTATGGATCAGAGCTACGGTCCCGCACTCCCGTTAATGAGCGAGCGTCAGTGTGTGCGTGAGAGAGAGAGAGAGAGTGAGAGAGAGAGAGAGAGAGAGAGAGAGAGAGTGTGTGTGTGTGTGTGTGTGTGTGTGTGTGTGTGTGTGTGTGTGTGTGTGTGGGTTTTGCTTTGGCATTAATGTAAACGTATCTCGTTTTCTCATGCCGATAAAGCCCTTTGCATTGAATAGAATAGAATTGTGTGCGTGCACACGTGTGCTGTTTTAATATACATTTTTATTTTAGACATTTAAATTATTACAATACAAAGTACTGGATATAAATTACACTATATTTTTGACAATTGTGTCTCCTTAAGCTCCTCCACCAGGTCACACAGAGAGTCCACCAGACCTCCCATCAGAACATGCACCTAGACAGACAGACAGACAATGCAGGTAGAGTCAGCATGTTTTGCTACAATTACAACCACCATATACAATAATATGAAGAATACGCAAACAAAACTTGTACGTGCGCACGCGCATACACACACACACACACACACACACACACACACACACACACACACACACACACACACACACAGGAAGCACTGGCCTGCTGGTGCAGAAGTTTCCTGTATTTGTCCCTGATTTCTGGTCTGACGCTGTGGTCATCCCTGCGGGGGTGCTGCTGGTCTATGGTCAGTGACGACACTTTAGCCTGATTCTTCTCCCCCTGCTTCCCCCCGAGCTGCTTCCCCCCCTCCAACGCTCCCTGTCCCTTCTTGCTGCGCTCCTGTTCACAGGGTGGACAGACAGACAGACAGACAGACAGACAGACAGACAGACATGTTACATCCAAGAGGCCAGTCGTTGCATCATCATAATCCGGTTCTAACAGTGTAAAGGCTCATACATAAGGCCTATTCATAGTCTGGATTGTGGTGATCTGACCACCGGAGCTGAAATAACGTTGGGCGGTGGTGAGTAAAAACAGAGTGAAGGGCTGGAGCGGTGGCAGTGGTTTTCTCTTCACCGAAAATCCAGACTGTATGAGCCTATAGTCTGGATTTTCGGTGGTTAGGTGACCACCGAACTACAACATGACGCCTTGACATGGACAGTAATCATGAGTTTTGGATCATTTGTGAAGGCTACGGATGGCTATGTCTGGTACAGGTGCCATGAATTCAACATTGTGGACACAGGCGGAGAGCAGGTGTGCATTCTCACACATTTCTCTGTTACCATGGCACCCAGTGATTAATAGTCTGTGGCTCATCTATGAGTCAATCGCCATGAAGAGACAGAGGGAGAAAGTCAGACAAATAAAGTCAGTGACAGACCATTTTTCAGACTCTAGTCTAGGAGTTAAAGTATCAAATTCTCTCCAAACTTTAGAAATAGATGAAATACAAGTTTTAGACCTGCGATTTTGTATTATTAATATGAACCATTTTGGGTCACTGAGCTGTTCTTTTTTTATAAATGTATTTTTTTGTGGCTTTCGCCTTTATTTTATATTTTTTATGGAGGGACAGACAGTAGGCTGACAGGAATTGAGGAGAGAGATGGGGGAGTGACATGCAGTAAGGGCCGTCGGGATCGGGAATCGAACCCATGGCACAATGACTGGATTACCAGCCAAGGTGCCTAGACTGAACCGCTGAGCCACGGCACTGAGCTGTTCTAACTAACTAACTAACTAACTTACTAAAAAATTGATAGAAAATAGGCTATGAACTGTAGCCTAATAATTCTAATATTTTTCTGTGAGTTATGAGCTTAATGAGCCAACAATTAGTAATAAGGATGACCCTATGAAGGTATGAACCAAAACAGGTTTGATGTGGGATGCGTAACACTGAAATGTACAGTAGTTAGTTACACACACAAATGCACACCAAGAAAGGCATTTTCTCATGTTCTCAATCAATATCCTTATATAGCTATCTGCTGCCACCCAGTGGCATGAGATGGTATTGTTTTGTCATACACATCCTGTAGTCAGGTACACACATGCGTGCACAGTTTTTGTCGAACCTCTGGCAATTTCTCTTTTGCCGACTTAGAAGCTCCTTTTTTGTCTCCTTTCTTTTTCTCCTCCTCAGTGGCGGCCATCCCTCCCTTTTTCTCAGTCTTCTCTTGTTTCTTGAGCTTGTCCTCTGAATCTAGATCACATCACAATTCAGTGGTACTTAGGTCCATATTAGTGTGTGTGTGTGTGTGTGTGTGTGTGTGTGTGTGTGTGTGTGTGTGTGTGTGTGTGCGCGTGTGTGCTCGTGAGTGTGAAACTCACATGCATCAGTGATTTGTGGGTGCTGTGATTGTTCTGTCCATGTATCAGTCTCTGGGAGCCCCAGTAGTTGTGATTGTTCTGTCCATGTATCTGACTCTGGGAGCCCCAGTAGTTGTCTGAGCCTCACAGCCTCAGCAGCCATTCTGTCCAGTAGCTCCCTCCACAGCTGCCGCCTGCAGAGAAAGAGAGAGAGATAAAGCATTTATCAAAACAAATGTATAAACTGCCTAAAATCGAAGTAAACAGCAAGACGTGTTCTTCTAATAACACTTCCCTGTGAATAACAAATTGATGATGTCATATATCAATGAAGGGACAGCAGAATGGTGGAATGATATTATGATTTCACAAAATGTGAAGAAAAAGAAATGAAAAAGACAAATGTTATCACACAATAAAAGGACAACAACGATATAAATATATAATAAAATAAAATGCAGTGAGAAATAAAATAAAATAAACATTGTGGGAATCAACATTTAAAAATCATGGAATTGCCTTTCTATAAAAGTAAAAGTAGTGATTTGCAGTGGTTAACTTGTTCATGTCAAGGACCTCCAAATTCAATTGACACTAATTAGCCTGCAACCCTCCATTTGAAAAGATATGCCATGCAGGGACCCCCATAAGAGAAGATCTTTACGGCTCTAGCAGTAATTCTCCGTTTAAATTCAAAGACCCCGAGTTTGACATGCATATTAGTCTACAGACCCCCATTTAATGGCATTTCTAATTTCTATCTCTGATACCCCAATTTATATTGTTAATTTAACTCTAACCGGTCCATTTGGTTCCATTTGTACACTCTCAGAGTTACAGACTCAAAATGGTCCATTTGGTTCCTAACTATCATTTAGCTGTGGACCCCATGGAACTCAACCTCAAGAACCCCTGGGGGTCCCTGGACCCCACTTTGGGAACCACTGATTTAGTGAGCCTGAGTTCCTCGAGCAGG
>NC_137864.1:31931455-31971455 GCF_963924005.1 Protomyctophum bolini
GCGTCGGCAAATCGCTTCGTTTATTTTGCCGATGCAACAAGTTGAAGCTGTGCGTGAGCATCATTTCCATCCACCAGCTGTTTAAAACGGAGCTGTGCAACTATGCTTATTATTATTGTTATAGGTACTGTACTGAACTCTAGTGCAAACCTCCGGTCACACAGCGCTAGCCGCCCAACAGTGCCACCCCAGGTCACAGAGCGCTACTGCATTTGTCCGTGCTGAAATGGACACACACACACACACACACACACACACACACACACACACACACACATAGCTGCATCTAGGCACCGCTCAAAAATCCAGTCAGTCAATCTTACTGGTTAATTTCCTCCTCCCTCGGCGCCGCCTCCTCTTTGTCCTCGTCCAGTGACGGGATCTCACACACTGTGATATAAGTGATTGGTTTACCAGCCAACCCGTCAATGTCCTGTACAGACAGAGTGAAACAAAACAGAGTGGGTACAAAGTACAAACCCAAACAAAACAGCATTATTCGAACGCTGTAGCGCTGCTGCTACACGTACTGTACAAAAACTATACAGCTTGGCAGAAAATCAAGCACCTTAAGCATGGTTTTTACTTGCACTAAATAAATAAACACCCAATATCTTCCTCTCACTCCTTCATCTTTCTCTGGTTCTCTCTTCCTTCTGCTTTCCATTCTAATGGAATCTTGTGCAATCTTGTGCAATCTGCAAATAAAGGAGAAACAGCGCCCACTTTTCCTTTAGTCAATAGTCTGTCTCGAGAGACTAATCTTGTGTGACAGAGAGAGGGAAAAGGATGGCAATGAGAGCGCAGAATGGGTATAAACAGACAGAGTAGCGTCAAGAAAGAAAACCGTAAACGCTTTGCCGACGCTACAAGTTGAAGCACTAGCATCATTTCCATCCATCAGCTGTTTAAAAACACAGAAGAGACGCCTGTTCTAGGCGCTTTTTATCAAGTTCCACCTGGGTAAATGCTTGGTGATTAACAAACATGAGGGGCAAGTGCAATGTGGGTTATAGATTCAATATGTTTGGGAAGTGCAATAATGTGGAGTTCTATTGTTGAGGTTTGATTGAATGCCTAACAATTGCCTGTGATGTGTTTCAGTAAGGATTGGGCTGGACCATGTCAGGATAGCAGGGGGGGTTAAGATGTGCTGTTGATTGATTATGTTGTAGTGTGAAGGACTTATTATATAACTTGTATAATTCATGTAGTTCCACAGAAACTTGTAACATTTGTATGGTTTAAGGTTATGTATTGTATGTATGTATGTATGTATTTATGGTATGTTCTCATTTGAAGACACCCCTGTAAATGGGATAGTCCATTCTCATTATCTCCAGCTGGGTATAAAAGGCTGCCATTTTGCCATTGAACTGAAGTCTGTGCTGAGAGTAGAGAGCTTCCTGCATTTATGCCAGTTGGTAGTGCTCCTTTGGTGAATAAACATACCATTGGTTAACCTTTACCAATGCATCTGTACTGTTTCTCCAGCCACTAACACGGTCATTCCTACAGCGCTACTCTCTAGTCATACCTAATCTGTGTGTGCATGTGTGTCCCAAACATATCAACTTAAAACTCTTTATACATATCGCCAAGGACCCATGTTGCCAGTGGGAACTCGGTTGGATCTGCTGTTGTCCAAAGAATTTAGATACATCCATAAATCCCTATACATGGAGTATTGTGATGTCATCAACATGACATATTACTGGATGTCAAACACTGGACTGGACTCCAGACAGATTGAGATCACCATACATGGGCATAGAAGGGACATGGGTGCAACGGATACTCTTGACAATGGGTACAACAGGTATTGCATAACCGGAGGGAGAATAAAACAAACAGATTAAAATGCTAAAAAGGGCACTGAGGGAGACAAATGGAGAGTTCTGATCAACACCTGCTACTCAAGATGTTTAATTAGGTTTAATGGGCACTGCTTGTGCACAGATGTCCCCATGCAGGCATGTGTGTGAGATCTAGAACTGGCTGTGCCCCAGGACCCCCAGTGATAGAGTGATTGTCATGCTGAGAGCACCACAACACTGCTACTCCATGGCCGGGCACGCACAGCATCAGGTTTTTATAAATGGCTGATTATACTTTAGAGTTTAGACCATGTAGCGGCAAAGGTATACGGTTCTGTCCAAAATACAATTTGCTGTACATGCACATGCATTCCACACATGCACTACAAATCAAAATGTTAATACTGCAAAAGTGTCTTTACAGTCTTTTAACTATATAGCAGCGAATAGTGAGTGTGAGTGTGTGCCCTGTTGTGGCTTGTTAAGTGTTTACAGAATGGTTAAACACAGTGTGCCCTTGTTGTAGCGAGAATACAGGCTGGTTGGGAAGACAGTTTGTCAGCAGCAGCAGACAGAGTGCCATGCAAAAATACTTATGTAACACTACCCATGTGCCAATCATCAAAAACGAAACAAGAATTATCAAAAGAAATCTTGAACTCCCTAATGAGTTTCTAAAATCTTAACAAATTGCTGGACATTAACTTGATTGCAAACTAGTTGACAGGCTAGTAGCTGTGTTCAGTGTCATACATCATTGTTTTTAGAGCTAAGTCAGAAGCTGGCAGCACCGAGGAGAGTTGCCAGTAAACTCACCACTAAGAGCCGAGCAACTGTCTACAAGCTACAGGTCTGTAGTGTCACTCAGCTGGATGATTGCTCCACCTACTGTAGGCTGTACATCTTGGTCTACTGGACAATATTCAGAGGAAGGCCCTCTAAATAATGAGTTGACCAGGACACTGTGCCAGTACACAACTCTACATCACCAGCCTTAAGCCACCAAAGACACATTGCTGCCGCTCCAGTCCTGTACAAAATGCACACCCGCCACTGACCTCAAGGATATGCTCCCTCCACCATACGTCAGACAGCAAAACATGCACCCGCATATGCACAGCCACACCCCCCAGGCTCCAATATACACACATTGGAAGGAACCCTGTGCGGGGACTGCCCATAAGTCAGACATAACGTTAGTCAGACCTGCGTGGCCAGTTAAGACTCACCTGTGGCTTTAAAAATCACCCGTGGCTCCTGACATGCGTGGCGGGTTACAACTAATACGTGCTGAAGTTGATTCCATCACAGACAATGGCCTTCAAGCCTTTAATGCAGAGTTTATAGACATCTCCTGCCCACCCCTCACACTGACTGTTGAGCTGCAGTGAACTGTATGATCGGCCAATGGATATATTATTACTTACTTATAGTTATTGTTCAGAATTGCATCTAATAAAAGTGCAGTGTAGACATTAGCGACTGGTTGGACGGACGGACAGACAGACAGACCCCTCCCATAGTTCAAGTTCAAACAGCTCCCCTGATTGGTTAAGGGATACAGAGAGCACCATTTGAGTCCCTGAAAGCTGGCAGAATGTTAAGAGATTGTTACAGTATTACTACGTGAATGTCTGTTTGTCTGAGTTACCGGCGGGTTGTAGTCCAGGTCTGCCAGAACCTCTCTGAGCTCCCGGTGCTGTTTCTCCAGGTACTCACTGTGGATCCAGGCCTGTGCAGACGGACGCGACAATTCAGCACCAACGTTTCCTGAAACAACACAAATTTAACTGTGGAGGCAGTACAGTCTCCACAATATTATTGTTCCGACCTCCCGTTAGTCCGTCCGACTACTAACACTATCCCAAACCTAACTCTAAACCCAGTCTCAATCGGCTACGTAGGTTGCTAACCCTAACCTCAGTCTTAACGGGCCACATAGGTCGGACTGAGATGTTGGACTTATGGGTGTGTGTGTGTGTGTGTGTGTGTGTGTGTGTGCGTGCGTGCGTGTGTGTGTGCGAAAGCATGTGTACGCATGTGAATGCACATGTGCTTGCTTCCATGCACTGCTCATTTCTGAGTCATACGTAGGTGTTAGAGGAGTTTTACTTACATTATGTATTACATTTTCTGGTGGTATTTAACACAGCACACATGCAATATTAGCATTTGAATTGCTTGTTTGTGTGTGTGGTTGTGTGTGTCTGTGCATACCTAACTCCTGCCGCGTGATGAATGGCCGTCCTACACGTGCTACCGCCTCTCGCACCCCCTGCTCCGTCCGAGTCAGGGTGGCAGTAATGCCACTTTTCTCATCTCCATAATGCTGAGGAAGACTCCAGAACTCACTGCCCACACGGTAGCCCTGAGACGCACGCACGCACGCACACATGCACACACACACACACACACACACACACACACACACACACACACACACACACACACACACACATGTACACACACGCACACACACCCGCGCGCGCGCACACACACACACACACACACACACACACACACACACACACATTATTCAATTTACTTTTTATTGAATTTTAATCAAACATAAATGTAAACGAAAAGACTATGACTATACATACAACAAAATAAAACAAGACAATATACATAGGACTACAATACACACAAGGGGAGATATCTGCCTCTCTTCTCTATTGATGACCATAATACATAAGTACCTCAAACAGGTGCATCTGCTTCTACAGGTTAAACAGATGTAACTGAATTTAAACAAAGTCAGGTCTTATGGTAGAGACATGAGTAATCC
The DNA here is from genome assembly GCF_963924005.1 of Protomyctophum bolini. Lineage (NCBI taxonomy): Eukaryota > Metazoa > Chordata > Actinopteri > Myctophiformes > Myctophidae > Protomyctophum > Protomyctophum bolini. The sequence continues at coordinate 31,936,061 of NC_137864.1, forward strand.
ATCTAAACCAATTATCTGTGAAGACTTCAACCTGACCTCTAAAGCTGAATGTAATTCTCTCCATAATAAATATACTATAGATTCAATCAATCCATTCATTTATAGTTTGTATACATTTGTAAGCCACTTTTTTTGTTACAGCTTTTTTGGATGCCACCAGCAATACCCTCAGTAAATACTGATACACATGCAATGTTTCAAAGGGCAGAGCTCTGATAGTGATATGGAGTTAGGACAGTGATTGGATATCATGCTAGTCAGACAGGGGATCTGTGTCTTACATATCCAGACTGTATGGTTGGCAGGACTTGGCTAAGAATTTCTTTCTGCTCCTGAATTTGTCTGAAACGGTCACCTTGGTTCATCAATAAGTTCTCCACTGGCCTATGGAGCAAGCCTGAAAGAGAAACAAAGGTGAGTCTGAAACATGAGTCTCTGACTGAACCCTCAGTTAAACTGCTGTGAGGACTGACGTTGACTAATACATCCCCTCTTTACTGGACTGTGGCCGAGAAGAGCTGTGGCGTCTGGCTCGATAATGAGAGAACAGCGGTGACCATTCTTTGCTGACATGCAAAATAATTATCAATTATGTTCATGTTCTTTTACACTGTGACCTCTAAGCAGACATTCATTTAGAATTCATTTCTTCACCTCTCAAAGTATATTCTTCTTTATAATGATCTTACTTATATAAATAAATTGTGGGGAATTTAAGCTGGTAAACATCATAATGTGCATGTCTGTCTGTCTGTCTGTCTGTCTGTCTGTCTGTCTGTCTGTCTGTCTGTCTGTCTGTCTGTCTGTCTGTCTGTCTGTCTGTCTGTCTGTCTGTCTGTCTGTCTGTCTGTCTGTCTACCTACCGATACATCTATCTATCTATCTATCTATCTATCTATCTATCTATCTATCTATCTATCTATCTATCTATCTATCTATCTATCTATCTATCTATCTATCTATCTATCTATCTATCTATCTATCTGTCTGTCTATCTATCTATCTATCTATCTATCTATCTACCTACCTACCTACCTACCTACCTACCTACCTATTTATCTATTTGATAAACTCACCAGATAAGAAGTCCTCCTGACGCCGGCGCTGCTTTATGCATGTATTCCAGTGCTCCAGGGAGTTGCTCTGGGTGTGTATGTGGCCTGGAGGAAGCACGGAGCATTCCTCCACAAGCATACCCTTCTGAACCCGGGTTTCAGCTGGATGTTCTCTCCTATGATCCGGGACATGCCTCAACAACTGGAGGAAGGAAGGATGTATAACACTGACTAGGGCCCAAGACCATTATACACATGGGGCTGATTACAAATACTGTAAGAAACGGAGAGGGCAGACTGGAACACGACAACTAAACCAGGGAACATAATTCACATAGAAATAAAACACAATGAATGAGGCAGACTAAACAATGACAGAGGCAGAGGTGTATTATTCTGCAAAAGCTAGTTATACCCCAAGAACTGATTATTCATTCATTCGTTTTACAAAGTGGATTACAGTAAATGGCCTTTTGAATATTTTTTTCTCTGATATTTTCTAAACAATTTATCAATTGAATATCTGTATTTAGGTAATCTGACCTCTAATATATCATACATTCACATGTAGGTCTATATCAGTTCCACAGCCATTTCTGAAGGCGCTCCTCACCTCTGTGTCTCCCTTGCTCTCCAGGTACTTCCTAAAGCCCCCTAGATTACCCAGGATGCTATGTGGGAGAATCATGCCTTGATCATCAAACCGAACACACGCAGGTCCTGAAAGTGGCATACACATGGAGCAGAAACAGCAACATCAGAACACATGCAGGTCCTGAAAGTGGCATACACATGGAGCAGAAACAGCAACATCAGAACACATAAGAATGTGGAAGTGCCGTTCTCACTCCCATTTGAAAGTATAATGACTTGCCCAAAATAGTGAGGTTGAAATGCTTACAGTAATGTTGCCCGTTTTTGCAGTAGATGCTCTTGGCAACACTTATAAATCTGTCTAAGTGTTGCCTGTAAGATTTGTTTTAGTAGTAGAAGTAGTACACAAGTACAGTAATAGTATAGTACAAGGTTCAAGAGATTTTCTGTCACATGCAACATGTTTTTGCAGGTAGAGTGCGATTTTTGTAGTTGTTATGGTATCACTGTATTGTTGTTATTATAGCACTAGTATGTGCTTTCTGTGCAACATTGGTACCTTTGTCCAACACATACTAACCTGTGTAGTCTTGAGGCTGAGACACATTGTCCATTGTCTGTGGCATGGGACGGAACACAGACCCATCTGGTGGCAAAATGATAAAAGAAGAATTTGCTATATATTTTGGAACCAACATTGTAGTGCACTATATTGCATTGTTATCCTGCTTCGATGATACCAATGCACTAGTGACTAAGTCATGAGCCACTCACTCCTGAGTAGAGTGGCCACTTGGGAACCGGTTTCCAGTTCGAGAATTAGTGTCCTTGAGCACTGACACTGACTGAACGGTTCAGTCAGTGTCAGTGCTCAAGGACACTTCGGCAGTCTGAACCCCTAATTGCTCATGAGCAGGTTGGTGCCTGGTTGGTTGGTTTCCTCCACCATTGGTGTGTGAATGGTTGCGCATTGTAAATCGCCTTGGATAAAGGTGCTATATGAATGCACCATTTACTATATAGTGACTAAGGACTAAGCCCTGCACATCCTGTACTTTTGCTAGACATATTCAGCAGTAGTTCTTTTCCAGGCGTCATGTCCTTGTGAGATGGAAAACTATGAACTATACAGAATGTTATATGTCACATTGTTTCCCTGGAGAAGGAGAGTTTCTTTGTACTTCCCAGAAGCCTGGCTTGCAGGTGTGATGTCACCAGAGTATGTGTGTGATGACAGCAATAGAAAAAAATCATCAATGACTTGTTATACACCTGAAATGTCGTTAGCTTCCTTAAAGACATTTCAGGCAATTGTCAATAATGGAACAGAGATATTTATAATTTGACCAAATACATTGTATTTATAACGGGGACATGAGGACATGTCTGTTTGGAGGCAGTACAACATTTTAAACATATACTCAACATCATAACTTGCAATTTTTACTCATGTTATTGTCAAAACATATGGTAGTTACTAGTTGCATTTCTTAAGAGTTTAAAAAAATTAAGTCATTAACTCTGACGTGTGTGTGTGTGTGTGTGTGTGTGTGTGTGTGTGTGTGTGTGTGTGTGTGTGTGTGTGCGCGCGCGCGTGTCACTGTGTGCGTATGTGTGCATGGCACAATTCCAATTTAGCAGACATGGAAAATGCAAATGACAAGCGTGCCGGTTGCGTGAGAGAGAGAGAGAGAGAGAGAGAGAGAGAGAGAGAGAGAGAGAGAGAGAGAGAGAGAGAGAGAGAGAGAGAGAGAGAGAACTTGAGATGCAGACATCTACAGACAGATCAACTGATGGATATTATGTTACTGTACCTGGAGGGATACGAGATTTTAACTCCTTCTGTGTCTTTCCGGAGAGTGTGGCTATGCTATCGCGATTAGCCATGACAGCTGTCATAGGCTAGCCTATAGTAGCCATACATTTGACACACTTACTTTAGCATATTATTGGTCAACTAAAATGCCATAATTCCTCTTATCATTTGTGCTATTTCTTAAGTATATAGGCAATTGTCCTATACTTCTCTTTCAATAACGAACACAATAGCTTACCAACCACCTACCAGACAGACATGCTTCAGCTCGACTGTAACCATAGCAACAGACAACAAAATATCTCTCTCTCACACACACACACACACACACACACACACACACACACACACACACACACACACACACACACACACACGCACGCACGCACGTGCGCGCGCACACGCACATGCTCACAAAAAGCACAGGTCAATAGTCTGCTAAAAGGATTGAATATACGGTACCCAGAAAAGCGCAATGGTTTGCCTACCATTTAAATGAAATTAATTGAAAAGAAAAACGGGTTCACATTTAGACTGAAATGATAAAACCATGGCCATGTAGGCTATAGGTCTATATCTCCAACCATCGCCATTCTTAAAAAAGGGGGAAAAAGAAAGAAAAGAAAAGTGGTTTATAGATAGTAATAATGTACACATTTGTCAAAATTGTAGGCTATTACTTTTTACATTGACTGACCTTATGGGCTATTCATGCTGGAGTGAAATAGAATGACTTGTGATTCGTTGTGAATGATAGGTCTATATTAATCTGAGTTCCCAGAAGTTTTATTTTTCGCCACTATCACCTCAGAGACAATCACATGGATGGTATATATTATATAGGCGGGCCTATAGTTTACATGCTGGGCCACCATGCACCACTATAATAAATTATATCCGTAGACTAACAGTGCAAACATCGATCGTGCATGTTTGTGCTGTTCCACTGCACGTTGACGAGGGCACAGTGGCACACTGCCTGGCCCTGGCACATCGGCACAAACACGATGTAGCTACTTGAGAACAGGCTATACACCACCTGACCTGACCTGTCAATCAGCAGCATGAGAGGGAGGGAGGAGAGGCAAGACTGGTCGTGAGACTCGTGACGTGAAAGAGTATAAAGGGAAGTGGGTGCATGTCTGCATGAAACGTCACTTTACTCTCGCCAGTGCGCCACTGACACTGTCTGGTAACACAACCATGGACACGGGGAATCCGTCTACTACCGGCTCACAGACACCAATCCACGTTTCGCACCAACTCGGTTGTTCAAACAGCATCGATCATTCCCAGTTTCACGGGAGCGGGGATATGTCGACCGTCGGTACCCACAAGGTTGCGTACAAAAACGTCTCACATCATTTGAGTTGCTCTGGACTTAAAGCAGGAATTCATATTCTTAAATTGGCCGCATTGCAGTGGAAGCAGGGAAGTAATACCCGGCGCTCTGGTAGTGGTGGTACTGCCAACAGCAACAGGCAGTCTGCCTCTCAGTCCTCCAGCAGCCAACCTGAAAAGAAGTCACCGCTTGCGCTTGACCAGCTGGCAGCACTAATTCTCAGTGGCCAGTCTCGCCTCTGCCACCTTGGTCAGCAGCAGCACCAAGACTTCTTGTGCGCAAAGCCGCAGAATTGTAAGCGCATTGTGGTCCTCGGTGCGCCGCGGGTCGGCAAGACTTCCATCCTTCGTCGGTACCTCCGGGACGGGTTTGTCGAAGAGTACAAGCCCACTTCAGAGGACTTCCTTCGGAAATTGTTCCGGATCCGCGGAGAGACCTACCAGATTGACGTCCTCGATGCGTCGGGGGAGAGAAGCTTCCCAGCCAAGCGCCGTCTTTCCATCCTTACTGGTGCGTAATGAATTAGCAAATTGCCTTTTTTGTGTTCCACATAAGCTCTGACAGAAATTCAATTGTTGTAGAAAATTATAATTTTAATGACAATCCATTTCCATTGTCATCTTCCCACAGGTGATATTTTTCTACTAATATTCAGCCTAGATGACCGGGGCTCCTTTGATGAGGTGTGCGCCTTGCGCAAGGAGATCCTGGCGGCCAAATCCAAACTCGACAAAAGCTCTGTTGCGCGGAATGCGCGCCAGAGCGCACATGTCCCCATAGTGATCTGCGCCAACAAAGTTGACCTAGCTCCGTCGGAAAGAAACATATCTCGGGAGGAGGTTCTCCAAGCTCTCGGTGAGGACTGCACGTACTTCGAAACCTCCGCCAAAGATAGCACCAGTCTGGAGAAGGTTTTTGAGACTTTGGCTAAAAAAGGTGGACTGCCAACTGAAACAGGTCCGTCTCAGCACCGCAAAGTGTCCATTCGTTCGTACCAGGCCACGCGGAGGCCTGTTCGTGACGAACCGTGTGGCGCGCTGTATCCACTGGCCCGTCGGCCGAGTTTCAGCTCCGACCTGCGGCAGGTTTTGGGGCCTGATTCCACACAAAAGTCTACTAAATCACTGGAGAAGTGTCAAATTCAGTGAGAGGCAAACAGTGAAACAATTAATTGAACACAAACTGAATAGCTTCTCTCTCTCTCTCTCTCTCTCTCTCTCTCTCTCTCTCTCTCTGTGTGCGTGCGCGCGCGTGTGTCATGTGTGTGCGTGTGCATGTGTGTGTGTGTGTGTGTGTGTGTGTGTGTGTGTGTGTGTGTGTGTGAGTGTGAGTGTGTGTGTGTTTCTGTGCCATTACCTTTAAACACTTGAAAAATGTGTAAATTGTAAAACACTATATACGAAACACATTTGAAAAATCACACCTGTGTGAAGTGAGGGGCGCTCTTACCATGTACATTGTACATCATCATGCATCATCTCATACTGGCCAATCAGAATGCCTGTCGCCTGTTGCCTCAATTTAATATTCGGCAGACCTAATTTCTCCTTTCATTGTCGATGGCAAATATGAGACGTGTGTGGACAAGATTACGTAAATTATCCCTATAGGCTAACTATTTATGACAGCATATTGCACAATTCTTATGGTTGTAGATTTCCCTCATCTCTGTGTAGTAGTGTGTATACACATAATTTCTATTCCCTAATTGGGAATTTTGTTTTGATTGTATTGTTCCACTTATGCTTTGGCAATGCAAATATAGGCCTATGATTTCTCATGCCAATAAAGTCCCTGAGTGTGATGTGCTCCATTTCATTCAATTACTGACTCTGACTTTAGGTGCGTTACCCGTATCAAATAAATAACTGTAGTGGGTCGCACACAGCAAGACCCGTTCAAAACATTTATTTCATTTTTGAACAGGGACAAACGTTTCAGCTATCCAGCCTTCATCATAAATCATGGAGCAGAGGAGGATATTGAGTCAGAGATCTGATTTTATCTCTTATAAGCCAGTGGGTATTTCATCCTGAATTCGCCTACTGCCTACAGCCTATAGGCTATATGATCTGAGACGGATAATAACAACATCACACCGTGTGAAGTGATGGGCGCTCTTATCATTGTACATCATTGCCCCTCAAAAACATAAACTATTATGTCAATTAAGACCAGGATGTCCCATCTTTCAGTTGTTAAAGATGCAATCCAGAATTTATTTAAATGAATAAAATGTTAGTTTAACTAATCTGTATATTAACATGCTTTAGAGCATGATAATATACATGCATGTGAGAGCAGCTGCTCAACATATCAATGCATAAAGCTCATAATATCTCCCCCTGGACCAGAGATTCCCTCATGTTGAGTGCATGGACATTGATTTTTTTCCCCACAAAGATTCCCTGTTTCAATGCAAAGTACAGCCATATACAGTAGACACATCCATGGGCCCCAGTATTGCTTGCTTAACACCTGGCCTACAGGGCAAGGCTCCTTGTAGGCCAATATGTTCCAAAGACTCTCACATTCCAGGCAATATTTATTAACCCATTTAGACGTGAGAACGATTCTACAAAATGTCTTCTAAATCATGACAGTTTTCTGAAAAACCCTATGTTTCTATGTCAGTGGTTCTCAAACATTTTCATGTCAAGGAACCCCAAAAATTATATGTAATTGGCCACCGACCCCCATCTGAAAATATGTTGTTCCAGGGACCCCCGGCCCAGAAGCATAGATTTGAGTTAAAAACGTAATAAGAACGCTCACTCTATTCTGTGATGCAGGTTATTGGCAGACACTCCCTAAGCAGGCTTCACGCGCGGGCTCTTTAAAGGGCTTTGGTTATCCCGCCCCCTCCCCCCCCAAACACACACACACACACACACACACCACACACGTCACACACACACACTGCTCTAAACTGACGAGTGTTTGTTTGACTCAAACTCCTTCGTGTTTGTTATTGTTAATAAAACAGTGAAATAAACAAGTTTAAACGTACCAACTTCCACCTCATGGAAGATGAGGAGAGTTGTCAGTGTTGTCAGGGAGTGGAAACTGCCCAGAGACATGACGGTGACAGCAGGAGGAGAAGTTTAATTATCGTCCTTGGAAAAAAAGGGAGTCCATTCCCAAGAGACCAGGTGCGTTAGCTTACCTAGCTACTACCTACAGTTAATTAGCTGCTTTAGCATTCATGGTTAATAGAGGTGAATTGTTTGTTTGTGTGTAATGTCATGTCACTAATTATATTTACAAAAAGTAAAATGAAAGAACTAGTCAGGATATAAAGCATTGTTTGTGTGCTGTGCCTGTGAAGTGAATAATATTGTGTTTGTTTGCTGTTAAGCAGAAATATCATATCCCCCGTTTAGGCCTGAAATTAAAAAAAAATATTTTTTTCTGAAAAACCTCATGTTTCTATATCAGTGGTTCTCAATATTTCATGTCAAGGACCCCAAAAATGATATGTAATATATGCCACGACCCCCATTGAAAATATGTTGTTCCAGGGACCCCCCAGAAGCAAAGATTTGAACTGAAACTCTGAAAGAATATATATATTCAAAGATTTGAGGCAAATTTTCACTATTTTTTTCAAAAATAGTAGACCTACAAGTTTATAGTGCGCTATGAGCTTGTAGATCTGCTATTTTAAAGTATAACGCCCCAAAATGGCTTAATGCCCTATACTTCTTCATACAAGACTGTCACACTAAAGTATGAGAATAGGCATTTCTACAAGCTATGTGCAAATGTTTCTTTTTAAATACTAAAATAACAATAACTGAACAAGTAGATTGAACTATAATTATTATTATAAGTCAATGTCAAACAATTTACAGTAATAAAACCATACAATATAAAAAAAAATACTCTACTATAGTATATTCATGAAAAAAATAGCATGTTTTTGTTGATGTAAAGTTTAAGGTGCTATATAAATTCAAGTTATTATTATTTATGATTTATGAACCCCTAATGGCTCCTGATGTGCAGGTTGGTGCCTTGCATGGTTTCCGCCGCCATCTGTGTATGAATGTATGTGTGAATGGGTGAATGTAATGCACAATCTATGTAAGGCGCCTTGGATAAAGGCGCTATATAAATGCACCATTTACCATTCATGATGTCCGCTCTCCTATATATAGCTGTGAATGCTGGACCCTGAAGCCTGCTCTACCGTCCCTGGCCCCACTGTGCTACACCAGAATGCTACGTGCAGTGCTAAACATCAACCAGGATGAACACGTTACCAACATGCATCTGTATGGAGTGATACCGAGGGTGGGTGAGAGAAGATGGCCTCCAGGAGGAGGAGAATGAGGCTGGTCGGTACCATTGACACTGGGATTAAATGGTAAACGGTGCCATTTATATAGCGCCTTTATCCAAGGCGCTTTACATATGCATTACATTCACACACACACAACACACACACACACACACACACACACACACACACACACACACACACACACACACACACACACACACACACACACACACACACATTCATACACTGATTGCGGCGGAAGCCATGCAAGGTACCAACCTGCACATCGGGAGCAATTTTGCCCAAGGACCTGCTCTACCTCCTGAGCCACAGTCGCCACAGTCGGGATGGATGGAGAGGACTGGAGGGCTCATCTGAGGACCAACTAAAAGAGGACTGCTCTATCTCTCTCTATCCATTGGTGGGTTCCAAACTTTGACCCTGCTGGCCGCCATCCCTTCTTCTACAACTGAAGTAGAAGACAACTCAAGGTACGAACCCTTTTCCCCATCTTTGCTGCTGCTGCTGCTGCTGCTGCTTGTGTTGTAAACAAATTAACCTGTGTGTACACTTCAAGCTGTTGCTGTCATTTTAGGACGCAATGATTGGGTGGCAATTAATGAAACATGTTCAGTCAGTGACTGTTTGTGTCTCTGGGATTGGATGCTGCAGTCTGTGTTGTGTTGTGTTTCTGCTCTGGGATTGGACGCTGCAGTCTGTATTGTGTCTGCTCTGGGATTGGGTGGATGCTGCAGTCTGTGTTGTGTCTGCTCTGGGATTGGGTGGATGCTGCAGTCTGTGTTGTGTCTGCTCTGGGATTTGGTGGATGCTGCAGTCTGTGTTGTGTCTGCTCTGGGATTGGGTGGATGCTGCAGTCTGTGTTGTGTTGTGTTTGCCACTGAACAAACTGAGTTGTTGTAACAGAGAATAGTATTATCATGTGGATCTTGGCCACTTCAATTAGCCTTTTAAGTTCAAGCTAGAGGTTTTGGGCTTTCACATCATTTCAAAATGAAGACTGATGTTCATCTACACTACAGTTAGTAGATAGTTAGTTAGTGTTACTAAGTGTGCGGCTGCTGTGTTGTGGGTGTGTTGAAGATTGTGTGTTGTGACGGCTATTGTTTAATGACTGGCTTGATGGCAAAACTTATCTCTATGTACTGGTCAATTCCTCATGGCCCGCCGTGGCCATAATTCTTTCTTTCTTTCTTTCTTTCTTTCTTTCTTTTCTTGCTCTCGCTCTCCCTCTGGTTGGTTCATATGACGCTGGCTTGTGTCAACACCTCTGTCAATGTAGGCCTTTTCTTAAGTCCTGCCAAGCATGTAGCCTCATCCTTCTCTCTCTCTCTCTCTCTCTCTCTCTCTGTGAGAGAGGGACACTTCCTTTGTCTTGTATGTGTAGGACATGTTAGTGATGCGTGAGTTCATACATGTCCAAGCACCCAATTATGTGTGACAATTAATCATAATTTTTTTCAACAATATAAATGGCAATACAAAATGCCATCCTACAATATTTAATACAATTAAGTTTCGAAATACATTTTAAACCCATGTCCTGCTTTCCTTTTTAAATATGCTTTATTTAAATTATTCATGGCACTCATATTGCATTGAGTTTGGCAGTACAGTAGTAAGGAATTGCAATACACACACAGAGTGTTGGTATCAGTTTTTCTGTCTTGAGTCCAGGGTTCTCTGTCTTTTCAGTTCAGTTACTATTTGTATGAAGACCACCTCTCCAGAGATGGCCCTCCTGATCACTCCTGGTGTTCCAGATCTTATTGACCACAGTGCAAACCACAGCCCAATAAAAGTCTTGTTCCATAGCAGACATGTTTTTCATCAAAGACTCCATACAATACTGCATTATAAGGAACGTTAATGTTAAAAACCGATCTGTGGCACTTTCCCTCTAGACCTCTGACAGTCCACTAGCAGGTTCTCTATGGTTTCATCTGGGTTACAGTTTGCATCCGGGCATTTAACAGTTTTTACAGTTTTTACAAAACAACTCCATTTGACCACCTCCCTTACTCCCTTAATGACATCCCTCTTTTTTATGGATATACTTTTACTACCAATGTTCTTTAAACATACCTGTTTTTGTTTTTCATCAAGATTTCTTTTTTTTCTAACTTGTAATATATATTGCCATTATAAGCTCATTTACAGGCAATTTGTTAAATTTTATAAGACATGTTCAATTTTCTCTCGGTTCATAATTTTGTTTTTCAGTGTGAAAGCAAAATAAGTGACATTACACTTTAACCCATTTTGTTATACGTTAGCTATTGAAAAATAGATCTACAAGCTCATAGCTTGTAGAACTTGTAGGTCTGCTACTTTTGAAAAATCGTAAAAATGCGGCACAAATCTTTGAATAGGTATATCTTTCAGAAAGTTTATTTTTTTCAGGCCTGAATGGGTTAACAGATGTACAGTAAAATATATCTTATTAACATGCTACATTTGTATTTCTATTTATAGAAGATGCTCTAATCCAGAGCAAATGTCTTTAAAAAAAGTGCAAGACGGAAACATGGTCGGACATGCAGTCGAACATGCGCTGCACCCGTGCTTGCGGTTAGGGTTAGGGTTTGAGGTAGGTTGACGTTCTAAAAAGTAACCAACATACATTATGCATACTTGCGTAGCATACAGTATAATCAAAATAAATAACAAGTAGTGATACCTACCCCATATATACCTCCCCAATTTAATTTAATTTATACATGAACGATTTATCTTTGTGTTTAAATGTTTCTGGTACGGGATGTAAGGTGGGTGATCTGACCGCCAATCACCTTATGTACGCAGATGATTTGGTCATCTTCAGCCCAGAATATGTACGCAGTATGGTGCTGATTTAGATATTATATATAATGCTAAAAAGAGTAAGAGTGTCCAAGTTTTAAGAAACATGATATATTTGTGCAGAGCAACTGAGTCAGAAAATTACATCATTACTGCTGTGACTAACCCTGAATACAGTTCGTATAGATTCTCTTCCAAATTGTGGAAGCACTGGTGGACTTGTCTGCATGTTAGACATGTTAGACATGATTTTTATCTTTTGTACTGTACTTTGTGTGATTTGTACTGTTTTATATGTATTTTATTATTCTGTGATATGGATCTCCCTGTGTCTGAAATAAAGCATTGATTGATACAAATGAATAAGGAGTGGGGCAGAGTCTGAAGAGGTTTCCTACTGTGGTGGAAAATAGCAAATGAGTCAGCAGTCCTGACTGGGGGCGATTGGATGCAGGCATAGCCAGTGAAAGGAGCACAGAAGTGGGATGAGGAGATTGTGGTAGGTCGAAAAGCAGGCAGGATCAGCCGTAGGAGAGCACAAGTTGGCAGAACAGGGATGGAGTTGCAGTTGTCAAGTCATGATGATGAACGTTATTTATATATATAGCACTTTTAATATACAGAGAGACATACATGGTCAACGTCTGAGGGTGTACGCATCCGACTGTGTCTTGAGTGTACAGCGTTCGATGAGGGCCCAGGTAGGGCCGGGCTAGAACTCTAGTTTTCGCCAGCTGCCGGGCACGGCTGCACTAATAACTTTGGGGCAGGCCCGTCTAGAGTATAAATGGACAGGTATCAGTCAAAAGGGAGACATCGAAGAGGAAGGATGGATGGGGAACTTGGGGAAGGATCAACATATGGAATGTCCGAACAGGTCAGCTCCATACATGGAGATCTAATGGTTTGAGGTCAGATGTAGAGTTGCTGGCCAATATTGATGACATCAGGGATCTCCATATATGGGCTTAATATTGATGACATCAGGGATCTCCATCCCTGATGATGTCACGTGACGTGATGTTACGAGGCATGACTGGGTTTGACCAACCAAACAACTGACTGACTGACTGACTGACTGACTGCGAAATGCACAATTTCATAGTAATAAAATCAGATTATATATAAAAATATATTTTTAAATTAAAGGCAAATTAAAAACAACAGCAGCAGCAAAGTGATGAACAACAGTACAGTCTGTGCATGGACAGTGTAAGTCCTTCAGCGATCATTCTGAGGTTGTTACATAATTTCTTTACTTGTGTTTACTACTATGTACCACAATAATGACCACATTTATAGTTTTACACATATGTTGAACTGTACATTCTCAATAAATGATTTGTAGATAGCTTCTACATTATTTGCATCATCATTGTATAAACTCCTAGTAACATTTTCCACAGTGAAAAAGGAGGATGTTTTCCATTCTGTGGAATGGAAAACATTCCTATCATCACTTTGGAAGCAGGTGTGTTTCCATGGACACTGCTATCAAATTGATCTCGAAAACCACTTAGCAGTGGATAACAGACCAATCATCCATAACAAGCTTCTCACATTGCCACTCATTATGGTCATTATGGCTCAAATATCAGTTACAATAATATTGTTAACTGTGCGTCGAAGGAAGCAAAACCCTCTTGTACTGCTTTTCATGTGTGGTGATGAGCGGATACAAAATGTACAGACAGCTCCACCTCTGCATCCCCCACACCTAAACTAAAGCATTCATCTCTAACTGTTTCTTTCTTTCTTCTTACGTAACTCCATCTGTGCATTTGACATATAATGCATGACCATCAAAAAGAGTCTTTTCTCATTCAGATGCAATTACTGTAGGTGCTATTGAAAAAATTAAGGTATAATATCATCGCTGTTGGGTGGAAACCTTGTATGTCCAAAGCGGTTACTTTTCAGTGCTTACAGTGATATTGCCAGTTACGTCTCTCCCCACAGTGGTAGAGTGAGTTCAGGTTATGCAGTATGGCAGTGGTTCCCAAGTGGGGTCCGCAGACAACTCTGAAATTGGAAGTGATGAAACAAAGAAATCTGCAGACAAAATTGGAGAGACACAGTAGATGGCAATGATTTTCCATTAAGGTGGCCGGTTGTGCATAATATTTTTGTTTTAAAAAGTTAGCTTTTCTTCCTTTTTTTATTTGTAAAATGTTGCTGAAATATATGTACTTGATCCCATGTCTCATTGCCTTGCATTTTGCTGTTTGTTGTAGCTATGATGACTCATGAATCCACAGGCATTTCCCCCCCAATATAGCTTTTTAGCTTATAGCCCATGCAACAAGTGAGGGAAATGAGGGATGATGGTTAAAATATTGAGTTAATATGTGTGACACTGATGATGGAGACATGGTCATGTCAGTTAACACATTGATCAGTCACTGGCTGACAGCAGCAGAGGTGGGGACACTGAGATAAGGACTGGGGTAGTCAGAGCGGAAACTGCCCATAGATCCGAAGTCCCTTTAGTCCGAACATGCACTGCTCCCGTGCTTGCGGTTAGGTTTAGGTTTGCTCCCGTGCTTGCGGTTAGGTTTAGGTTAGGGTTAGAGATAGAGATAGGGATAGTAATTTCGGAACAATGAACCTTCTGACTAATGACATGGTCACCGTTAGAGCTTGTGCACACAATTAGATGATAGACAGTATTAGACAGAGAATGGAAAGGGTATGCACGCACACATGTGTGCACGCACACGCACGCACGCACGCACGCGCGCGCGCGCACGCACGCACGCACGCACACACACACACACACACACACACACACACACACACACACACACACACACACACACACACACACACACACACACACACACACACACACACACACACACACACACACACACACACACACACACTTTTCTCTAGTTGGATATTTGGATATTATTATGCTATACCTCCTTACTCCAGTAGATGGTGCCCTGCAGCTTCTGTCAAATCAAGCACACAGCTTTGGAAATTCCCCTGTAGTGCCAGCATTGTGTTCAGTTTCATTTTCTCTGAAACCAAACGGCAAATACATTGCTGGCAAGAGGAGGCTCAGTGAAACTCAACACATATAAAAGAGAGCCTAGCAGTGCATCACTTGTTAGATGAGGAGGAGCTGCCTGCTAGCGCTACAGGTCTGTGAATAGTAAAGGCTATTAAGGTAGGGTAAGTGATATGTTTTGAGTTAAAACTAAAGTTGTTTTGTTAAAAAGTTAAATAACTAAATCCTAATACTGGTCCATACTCCATAGCCCTAATGCCGTTGCTACCGTTGCATTTAGAGCTTGCATTAGAACACAGGAAGTCGAGAGTACCAGTCAGCATTTGCAACTTAGTTATGGACCAAAGTTATTCTGATAGTAATGATTGCTAGAGTGTTTGTTCAGGGGTCTCACGGTCTCTCCAGCTCTTTAATGAACAGAAAATACATTTTCAGGTAGGTTATAAAATATTTGCCAATCAGGAGAGAGTAGCCATTTATCAGCTTCTGCTCATTTATTTTGTCATCACTTACAGTTCCACTTGTGTGATCTGTATCCTGCATGCATTTTCTATCCTGATTGGATAAAATTGGTATCCCAACCTAAAAATGCATGATTTTGTAATCTGTAAAAAGCTGAGATAAATATTTTATGACACGGCAATGATAATATCACACTCTTATCTTCACTTTTTCTTTTACTTTTTGTGGTGATTCAAGGTCAGCGCTATGGTCATGTCACATAGGAAAGGTTGGGTCCCATATTGGAGCCTGCTTGTGCTGGTGACATTTTGTGTTAAGATCTTCACTGCTGAATGCAAGAGTCAAGGCAAAGGTATGCACAGCACACACAGAGGCGACCGTCACCTTTATTAGTGTTACTATTGATGATGCGTTTTTGACACATGTTTGTTAATTCATTGATTCACTTCTTTCTTTTTCCAACTGTCCACAGATTCTGAGGAGCCCAAAGACCTGATGAGACTCATTATTTTAGGAAAGACCGGGTCTGGAAAGAGTGCATCTGGAAACACCATCCTGGCGAAGAATGTCTTCAAAGAGTCTGAGTCACCTGAGTCTGAGACAAAGTATTGTCAGAAGGAGCAGGGGGTAATTGGTGGAAGGAAAATCCAGGTTGTCGACACACCGGGCCTCTATGACACCAACGTGACGAAAGAGGAGCTAAAAAAAAGAATCGAGAAGTGTGTCGAGCTGTCTGTTCCAGGACCCCACGCATTCCTACTGGTCATCCGGTTGAAGGTGAGGTTCACTGAGGAGGAGAAGAATGCCATCAAATGGATCCGAGAGAACTTTGGCTCTGAGGCCTCCATGTACACCATAGTTCTGTTCACACATGCAGACGAGCTGCAAGACATGTCAGTGGAGGACTATCTGAGACAGAGTAGAGCTCTAAACGGACTGATTGACTCTTGTGGGGGGAGGTACCATTCACTCATCAATAACCCAGATAAAGTAAAGTCTCATAGCCAGGTCAAAGAACTTCTTGAGATGATAGATCTAATGGTGGAAAGAAATGGAGGGAAACACTACACCAGTGACATGTACAAGAAAGCACAGCAGAAGATCGAGGAAGAGAGGGAGAGGAAGGAAGAGGAGGAAAAGAGAAAGAAAAAAGAAGAGGAAGAAAGAATCAGATGGGAAGAGGCACTAAAGACTAAGTGTGGAAATGGCATTTTTGCTCTACTGATGCTATATGGTTCAGGCTACCCTTTCATATTAAAGATTATAGGTACTATTCTGGGAATCTCTCAAGGTCAAGAATGTCTTCAATTGTTTGACGTTTACACCTTCTGGAAGCCATATGGATAAACTGAGGGTTAAATTCTTGCAGTAACGTGAATGTATCATGATGGTTTCGGTCCTTTGGGGTTATTTTAGTGACATGAATGAATGACATTGTCTGACTAAATCATCTGCAAAGTGACGTGGTCAAGCTCAGGGGAACCGTAGCTCAAGCCAGGAGTCCCAGGGCCGTTGGGCAATCCGCCCCTGGACATTTACAATGACAGCTGGAGGGCTGATATACAGTTATTTCGTTTTAGCTTTTGTCCTAACCCTGGGTTAGTTATGGGCTTGTATCTGGAGGTATGATTTAGTTATCTCAATAATTTGTTTTAGGAAAATCTGTTGGTGATAACATTGTATTTATTTCAACATATCCATGTTTTTTGCGGGTTCATTTGCAGCTATAAACTTTAAAGATTTTTGAAAATATGTTTATGAGTACCATTTTGTATGTTGTGTTGTCCGTGTATAAACTTGGTTACGGGAACATTTTGGGGCATAGCTTTGAATAAAGTACTATAAATATAAGATTGTGTATATTCATTCAGCGCTATGGTCATGTCACACAGAAAAGGTTGGGTCCCATATAGGAGCCTGCTTGTGCTGGTGACATTTTGTGTTCAGATCTTTACTTCTGAATCTAAGAGTTAAGGCAAAGGTATGCACAGCACACACAGAGGCTACACAGCCCTTTATTATCGTGGTGAGGTGTTTGTACTTTACTTGAATAAAAGTATTTTCCAATACTTTTACTTCTACTCCACTACATCTCAGAGGCACATATAGTAGCCTACTTTTACTCCACTACATTTATTTGAAAACTTTTTAGTAGGCCTATACTAGTTACTGATTATTATTACAAAACATACATTAACTACTTCAGCCCTATATTTAGGCCATTTGAAAATAGTCAATCTACAAGCTCACAATGCGTCACATCACAATGCATTGTGAGCTTGTAGATCTGCTATTTTCAAAGTATTTGTATACATTTAAAATTTTAAATGCCACATTCTGCATAGTGAGTGCTTTCTACTTTTGGTACTTTAAGTACATTTTGATGCCAATACATTTTGAATTCCAGACTTTTTTTTTACTTGTAACAGAGTAATTCTACATTGCAGTATTGATACTTTTACTTAAGTAAAACAATTGAGTACTTTTTCCACCACTGCTTTTGGGTTAACAGTTTGTTAATTCATTCATATTAATGATTATAGGTTTTGCGCTGGGAATCTCTCAAGCTCAAGAATGTCTTGATTTGTTTAACTTGGGGCTGATACAGTTCTTTATTTTAATTGTATTCTTCCTAACCCTTAACTGGGTTAATTATGGTATGATTAGTATGATTTAGTTATCTCAATAATTTGTTTTGGGGAAATTTGGTGGTGATTTGATTTGATTTGAACATATTCATGTTTTTTGCGGGTTAATTAATAGTGTACATTTGCAGCTATAAACTTTTACAATTTTGTGAAACTATGTTCATGAATAGCATTGTTATTAGTTTATGGTGTATGATTTTTGGTGTGTGTTGTCTGTGTATAAACTTGGTTAAGGGTACATTTGGGGGCATATCTTTGAATAAAGTATAAATATAACATTGTGTATTCATTTGAGCACAAATTTTTATTTCCTACAGATATTGTTTATTTGTTTGTTGAAATCAGTTGTGTCTCATCATATCTACACTCATTCTCCATTTAACAGGACTAGAAATAAATAAACAAATGTTTTATAGTTACTATATTATTGATGATAACAAAGAATACTCATTTATGTGTGTATTTGTATTTTACTTAAATCTGTATATTATTTGGTTAGATTCTTGATTAGGATTAAACATTATGCTGATCTTGTTCTTGAGTGGGTCTTGCATGGCCCCATGCAGGTCTCCAGTCTTGCCTCCCTCAGCCTCGGTATGGCCTGCAGGGTCTTGGTCCTCAGTCTAGGTATGGCCTGGGTCATGGTCCTCAGCCTCGGTATGGCCTGGGTCTTGGTCCTCAGTCTAGGTATGGCCTGGGTCTTGGTCCTCAGTCTAGGTATGGCCTGGGTCTCGGTCCTCAGTCTAGGTATGGCCTGGGTCTTGGTCCTCAGTCTAGGTATGGCCTGGGTCTTGGTCCTCAGTCTCGGTATGGCCTGCAGGGTCTTGCTTGTGGTGGTATTTTTTTACAGGAGGGGTATTCCACAAAGGGAGGATGCATGCAGTCTAGAGGTGTGGTCCCTTCCTCCCCTTAGTGAAATGTCATTATGGTGATAGTTGCAGAATTCAGCAAATTCCATCCAAAATTACCTGCATGTGTACTCTTCTGAAGAATCCTAAGGGTTATCATGAGGCTGTATGATGAAGAGTGTAGACTCAGAGACTTGAGAATATGCATTGTGTTGTTGACACTCACTCTGGGATGTGTACTCTAAAATGAAAACTGGAGACAATACAAGGAAATAGGAAGCCCCTTCTCAATAGGCACAGCTTCCAGACATTTCCCATGCAGAGAACGTATGTGAGGGTACAGAGCCAAAGAGCTTGTCTAAGTTCAGTTCACATTTTTTTGAGCTGGGATTCGGACAACTGTGGTCATCTTGGAGTCGCAGAGAAGGAGCTCAAATAATGGCTGAAGGTAAGACAATATAGTACATGCAGGACTATATATAGTAAGAATGAGTCTGTGTCCATTTATACAATTATTTTCTGATTCTTTCTTTCTGTAGGCTACTCTTTACCCCTTTGTTCTGAAACTGCAAACAATGGGAGCTTATATAACAGAGAATTTACATTATGTTTTACACCTATAAACCTGTGATGTGACAATAAAGTTCTGAATTTATGTGAATAAATAGCCAGTGTCTGTGATTCACAGAGGGAAATTTGAGAAGAATATATTTTAAATGTTCACAGTAATCTACATTAGCTGTGACCCACCGCTCATTTGTATTATTTTGTATCACATGCAGCTATACCTCTAAGAGAGAAAAAACAGAGAACTCTTCCACGGTCGGACGGGTGTGGTCATGGCTACGATGGTACGTTCATTCATTTAATTTCCTCCATCCACATACATAGCCTTATATGGCTTGGAGTCAGTTTCAAATTATAAATCACTACCAGGCAGCTAAAATTATTTTGCCTCTGCTTGTGCAGGTCTGGATTTGTCCGGAGGGCTGCGGATAGTCCTGGTGGGCAAGACAGGCTCAGGGAAGAGTGCGACAGGGAACACTATCCTGGGAAGAATGGCCTTCAAGGAGGACCCCAGCCCTGTGTCCGTGACCAAGAACTGTGAGACACAGAGTGGAGAAGTGGACGGGACCGTGGTGCAGGTGATCGACACACCGGGCCTTTTCGATACGGTCGTTACCGAGGAAGAGGTAAAGACAAAGATAGAGGAGTGTGTTAAGATGTCCATCCCGGGTCCTCACGCCTTCCTGCTGGTGATCAGGCTAGGGGTAAGGTTCACTGAGGAGGAGCGGAATGCTGTCAAGTGGATCCAGGAAAACTTTGGAGATGACGCCTCCATGTACACCATCATGCTCTTCACGTGTAAAGACCAGGGCAAGGCTGACAACGCCTTGAAGGAGTGCAAGGAACTGCGGAGGCTCTCCATCACGTTTGGCCGGCGGTACCATGCCTTCAACAACAATGACAGGAGCGACCTCGCTCAGGTGAAAGACCTCATCACCATGATTAAGGAAATGGTACAGGACAACGGTGGGAAGCACTATACCAACGAGATGTATGAGAAAGCTCAGCGGAGGCTGCGAGAGGAGGAGGAGCGGAGGACACAGGAGGAAGAGAAGAAGAAAGAGGAGGAAAGGAAAGTCTGGGATGCTGAGAGGGAGCAGCAGGAAAAAGAGAGGGAAAAGAAGAAGAGGGGTAAAAGCAAGAACATACGTGTGGCGTCAGTGGCCGGGGTTGTACTAGTGTTAGCCGGGGTAGTAATAGCGGTGGGAGCAAACACACCAGTAGCCCTGGCTCTAGGAGCTCCTACACTCCTGCTGGGAGTTGTTTGTGGTGTAACTGCTCTCTGCATGTGGAAAAGGCTTTGTTGCAAGACCATGTCCCAGTGGAACCATGCAAATAATGGACATGTTAATGCTTGTTGATTAATGTAGAGTACAGAACCTTCAGCAGTATTAGTGATATCCAAATTATTATAAGGAATTTAAGGAATAAGGAATAAGCATTTTGCGAGCGTGCGTGTCTGCGCATATGTTGGATTGGGTTGTGTTGGTGTGTGCTGAGTTCAGCATGTTTTGATGCTGTGTCAAACTATTTTAATCCAGCATACTATTTAGTTTATTTTTCATAGATTTCTCAAGAACTGCTTTTAACATGGCAGAACTCACATCTTCAGTGGTTTTGGTAGCCTAATTGAAATTAGATTGTGTCATTACACAACAAACATATTTCTAATAAACTGTGATTGTTATGAATTGGTGGTCTTGTGTCATACGTCTCTCATGAGCTAATTCTGTAAATATTTCTGCTTCATTCAGTGTTTCAGAATGATTATTCATGTCATGTCCAAGGTATTTGTTCCAAAGGGTTTTATAAAAGAGTGACAGTGATTTGTTGTCCTAGTGTGCTATTATTATCATTACAGCTCATTTCCTTTAAGGAAATGGGAGACAATGGCAGACAGCTGCCATGAGATCACATTTGAATGAACAGCATTTAAGCCGAGAACAGCCACTATTATTCAAATGTAATTTCTACAAGAAACGTATTTATTTACTAATGAATTCTTACACAACTTATAAGAATTAATTAATTAACTTTTCAGGAAGTGGAGAAAAAGAACCATTTGGTTCTAATGGTGGCAGGTACTTTACCACTGTGCCACCGGAGCGTCCATTTCACTTTAATTTGAAAGATTTTCTAAAATAGCAGATCTACAAGCTGACAATGCCTCACATTCGACGAGTTGTGAGTTTGTAGATTGGCTTTCACTACTTTGCATGACACTCTTGTTCCAAGAAAGTATGGCATTCATCTGTGAAAAAAGAATCACACAAAAAGCTGAAATATGGAGATACAAGGTTCTGCCCGACAGCAACAATATGCTAAACGCAAATGTTCCACTATTTAACCTTTCATGTTTACTAATGACTTGATATCGCTATTTAATTGTATTTGTGCACCGTAATCTCCATATATGGAGATCTAAGGGTGGCAGCGGGGGAAGTTTCTTGAATGTACAGGGTAAATAACTTTGGGGCAGGCTCGCCTAGAGTTTAAATTTGACCGGTATTCAGATAAAACAGTGGTTCTCAACCTGTGGGCCAGGGATCACTGGTACTGCAAATCTCTATCCATGTTTCGAATTGTAACAGCTGAAATCAATAACATATATCAGTATTCAGAACCTGCAGGCCACATTAAGTGAAGGTAGGGGGCGCATGTGGCCATGTTGCCCATCATGCCATGTATGATGTAGAGTTTGTAGACGGAAGAGAGAATTGTTTGGGAGAAGCGTGTCATTAACCAGGGTTTGTTTTATTGTATTATTTATCAATGTTATGAGTTCTTTGTCAACATTTAAGGTGTATATGTTATTTTGTTATTTCATTGATAAATTAGTTTCATTGATCCGATTTGTTTTTGTTACAGTTTGATGTTTGTTGTTCATATGGGTTTCCTGTCATTCCATTCCCTTCAATTCTCATCATGCAGCCAGTGAGGTAAATCCATGTGTTACATTTTATTTCCATGTTCATTATGCTTATGTGCTTAAGTTTTGTTCTTGTTCTGATCGTTTATTCTTTGTGTTTATCAGTTTTGATGTATTGAGTGTGAGAGCTTAATAAAACCATCAGTAAAAGAGAAACAACTAAATCGTTCTTGGAGGGAGTGACAATACAGTCTCACAGAAATTTGCAAAAATAACCGATCTACAAGCTCACAACACGTTGCATGTCCTTGTAAATCTGTCTGTGTGGTTTGACCATTGAAAAGTATTAACAAAAACATTGGATCCTTTGGAACGCAGGATCTTTTTCCACCCTATACAATACACAACAAAGATATTAGAGAAGGATACAGAGAGAATCAGAGGAAGATGCACGTGCTTGTACATTTGGATACACTCAAAGGATTTACTGTAGGCTATACAGTACATTAGGCAAAATGATTGGAGGCCTACCTGGAGGTTGTAGGAAGTTTTCTTGGAGCATTTGCAACTCACGTAATAATAAACAAGAGAAAGTAAAGGGAAGAGTACAGTGGTCTCTCCATCTCTTTAGTAAACAGAAAATCAATTTTACAGTATAACTTGTTGTGGAAATTGTTGTAAACTCTAAATACTGGACCCTTGTCTGGTTTGACAGACGGGTACGGCGACAGCGGTGGCGGGCCCGGGAGAACAATAACGCGACACAAGACAGTATCACCCTAAAGGTTCACAAAGTTTATTACACAAACGGGAACATATATAGTGTTGGATCATAATGACGTGACCACAAGATATCAGACATAATAACCGCTAACTGCAGCAAGGCTGACCTTGATGTCTGAGATGTCTCTCGTAGCCTAACTATACAGATCAGTCAGTACACAATACATATCAAGTACATTGTGTCTCACTTTCAAGTACACAGCCATGGGCGATCATGATTATAACAGAAATGAACAGATTTGGTAAGAAGTTGTTTGGCTTTGCTCTGCTTTGCTCTTTGTCATGCCAGCTATTCTTATAGGCCACTCGTGTGGTCAGTTTATGCACATGGCCCAGGCTTCCGAATGACTATAAAATTATGAAGTGGTAAGCAACAAAGCCATCCCAACCCTGGGTAAATACAAGAGAGAAATGGGCATATCTTTTGTAATATAAGTTTATATAAAAGGATATTGTGTAAGTACAGAAATGATCATGTTGTTGCTCACTCAGCTTGAGTAATGAATTATACATAAAGTAAAGTATGTTATAAGTTTCATGGTAATGTGACATTACTTAGGTTGGTGCTGTGGTTAAGCATATAGTTAATGTGACATGTGACCTTATCTGGTGCTACAGTCAGGCTTATGTCACTTTAAAAAAAGCATTTTGTAGTTAGAAAAAGTTGAAAGACCAAACAGTCACCTTAGATCATACATGAATTTGAATGAAAAATTAAAAATGCTGTTAAATGAATCTTATTTCACTCATTGGAATAACATCTTCAATATCACTGATATCTCCTGTGTCAGGGCTCAGGGGGGGGGGGGGGGGGTTTCTGCCTCTATTGATAGTAGGCTACAGTGGAGTGAGACAGGAAACAGGGAGAGTGTCGAGAGTGACATGGATTCTGTCCTCAGAAATCGAACTCGGGACGCTGTCAACGTTGTCAAGCATCGAAGTCCATATATAGTCTCCATAGGCACTGGCACCACTCGGCCATCAGTGCCGCACGATGATGAAAGTCGGTCAGGGCTGTTGGTCATCTTTTGGTTTCATCCACCTGCTGAGATATTTGGAAACCCCTCCAGTTACAGCCATGACTGCTGATCCCACTCTAGCTGTAATTGCTAGCTCCTCTGCCAAAAGGACAACACCACCCACAAGAGGGCAGGTTATGGTTGACACTGCTGCCGCCGCCACAAACAGACCAGACCCCACACTCTCCATTGTGTGTCCCCACTTCTTCCATCCCTCCGCCGTTTTCATCTTTCTCTGTACGTCTTGGTATACATCGCTGGTGTAATGACTTCCATTCCATTCCATGATCTCATCTATCTTTTCAAACAGCTTATTGACTTGAGTACGATTATCTTCACGTGTGTTGTCGAACAACACGTACCCCCCACGGGTGCTACTGATGAGATCCATGAGTTCGGGACTTTTCTGTAAGTGGGTTACAACTGAACCTTTGAGCCTGTCAGCCCATGTGAAAATTATCAGAATATACTTGGATGCTTCCTCCCCAAAGTTGTCCTGGATCCATTTGACGGCCTTCCTCTCCTCCTGTGTGAACCTCACATTCAGGCTGATGACCAGCAGGAACACATGGGGTCCAGGCATGGACAGATGGATACAGCTTTCTATTTCACTTTTCCATTGTGCAGCTGTCATCACAGTGTCAAAGATCCCTGGTGTGTCGATGATGCTGACAGTTCTTCTGTCAACATGGCTGATTTCTTTGGAGCAGCGGATTGTCACAGAAGACAGGGATATGTCCTCTGTAGCAAACACTTTTTTGCCCAGGATTGTGTTTCCTGTCGCACTTTTCCCTGCCCCGGTCTTCCCCACCAGCACAATCCTTGTGTCAGAGGGGGAGTCTGTCAGAAAAACAAACAAAAAAAACAATATAAAACACACATTTTAATAAGAGTTCAAGCAAGAGTATAGTAAGCAAGAGTAAGAAAACCTCCATTATAAGTAGGGGGGTAACAATAAATATACTTTTCTTCAGGCTGAATTAACTTACCTCCAAAACATTTAGCTTCCATTAAATAACTTGGATGGATGGAGTTTTCAAACACGGAATCCGATGCAGATTTCAAAGAAATACTGGTCTCGTGGTCTGGTCTCTCTCTCTCTCTCTTTCTCTCTCCATCAGATTCTGTGTTGCAGGGAAATTAAACAACAAGCTTTAGTGTTTCCAGGAAAATGAAACCTAAACTCCATTATGTTGGCTGTGTGTAACTATTCCATCTAGTGGAGGATTATGCTATGTGCAACAATCCTGCAGCCTGTAATTTAACTCTAGCACCATGCCACACCATCCAGGTGGCCAGTTATGTCCTAGCCTGGCTAATAAGCCAGACACGAAATAATTGCCTGCCGGCGGATTAAACGACAGTGTGATTAGTCTGGTTTATTAGCCAGGCTACAGTTGTCTGGGTGCCCACTCATCCAGGTGCCCAGTTGTCCGGGTGCCCAGTTGCCCACTCATCCAGGTGCCCAGTTGTCCAGGTGCCCACTTGTTCAGGGTGCCCACTTCAGTCAGCCTATTTGGGTGCGGTACGGTACCGTACTGTACTGTACATTGTAGTTTGGTAGAAGGCGGACGGATAAACGGCCATGTGCTTGTGTACCCCGGGCCCCTTTCCATTAGGGTAGAAGGGTATCAATATCGCATTGCGTGGATTTGCATTTCAAAGGCAGAAGTAAGCCTCACATAGCAATTAAGACTTCTGCAGTGCATACAGCAAGACTTCTGCAGTGCATACAACACGACTTCTGCAGTGCATACAGCAAGACTTCTGCAGTGCATACAGCAAGACTTCTGCAGTGCATACAGGAATATTAAGTAGCCGTACTATAGTAGGGCTACTTAATATTTTTACTGTATGCACTGTAGTCTCCAGAATGAACCACATGTTCAGTAACATAACATTTTACTATTACAGCAACTTAAGTAGGCTACTATACCCCAATTGTCAAAAAGCTATGTGATATTCCTAATGGTACAATACTTGATAGTCTTGTTTGTGACTATAATTTCTGTGTGTTCATGAACATACAGTATGGTGGTCTGCATACAGTTTAGCCCAGTATTGTCTTTTCTTTTTTTACACAGGGTAGTAGCTGAGACTGAGAAAAGGTTCTCATTTCCAGCAACGCCCCCTACTAGACAGACACACATATTAAAACCTGGGAGCATTCCATAAATGGCCTTTTCACATAGTTTTGTCTCACACAGACAGAGCAACGAACACATCTCAACCTTATCAGTCCGATAAGGTATAAACGAGTGAGGAGCTTATATGGGACATACTGTATCTTAAAAGTAACCAACCATATAACACTAAATGCACATGACACAACAGACACCTATGGTTTTGTGATGTCCTTGTATAAGGAAAAAGTCTTGGTTACCTACCCAGGGCACTTTTCTTTGTTTTAAAAGTTTTTTTTTAAAGAAGAAAGAAGAAACTTTTAGAAGCAATGCTGTTGTGCAGATATACTTTTATTCCACCATGGGTGGTAATCAGATCTTCCTTGGGCTACACCAACTGGGAGTGTGCGAGCAAATTGATTTGTGGCTTCTTGTGCAAAACAGGCCACTCCCGGAAACAAAAAAACAGCCTTATGGTGGCCCTATAAAAAAAGATTTGAAAAAATGTGGCGTGGAACAAAATCATGTTCATATAGATTGGGCTTAATTCACTTTGCAGTTTCTATGTCATGGCTAGAGCAGATATGGAAACGTAGGCAGGCTTTAGACCAGATATGTCAACTTAACAGTACGTGTAAATAGTATGCAGGCTTTCCACAGTTACAGTTACAGTTCATATACAACTCAAGATACTAATTCACATAGGCTACCTATACATTTCAGTTTATGAGCAATGTATGATCAATTTACTGTGTTTTCCTCTTCTTCCTCTCTGCTGCAATTCATTATCGTTCTTTGTCATTGTTTATAATTATTTTGAGTACTTGCTACCAGTGACATCATCGGCAGGCAGGTTTGGTCATTTAAAAAAAGATTCCACACTTTTTAATATTACTTTTTGGTTCAGTGGTTATTTTGTAAGAACAATGGTTTCTTTTCAGCATATTAATAATATAATAATATTCCAGGAAGAGCAATTAAGGCTGTAGTCTATACTGGAACCGATCAATGATTTCATTGGTAGGCAAGTTTCAGAACTGTCAGAGTGACAGAAATGGATCTTATAATTAACTAGAAAAAGTGCCCCTCAGGGCACAGATATCCACCAGGGCAGGTCAGGTTGTGGCCTCCTGGTGGCGCTATAATAGGCTTAATGTGAAAAGTGGCCCATTTGTTCTTATGCCTTTGATGGCAATTGGATGATTTGAGGCATTTTGTTCCAAAAATGTTCCAAAAATCCACCTGTCCACGCTATAACAGGCCAATGTGAAAAGGGTGGGATATATTCCTCAGCGTGGTAGGAAAGTGCATGAAAGATTTCACGTAAATTGCACGCTGCGTTCCTGATTTGAGGCTTTTTGTTCAAAACTGGCAATTAAATCCTGCAAACTTTGAAGGCCAATGTTAGCCAATAAGAATGGAATATGAAATATCGGACAGATCTGTGAACATGTGACTATCACTATAGAGATAGTGTGTAACGATTTGCGAGATTTTTGGACAGAATCTGTTTTTCAAAAGTTGGCACCCTGGTGGCGCTATAACAGGCCGTTCTGGAAAATTTGAGGCATAGGTTCATCATTGCCATCAAGGGAGTGCGTGTGCAAAATTTGGCATCGACCGGGTTAACGGTGCCGGAGATTAGCTGTACACAGACGGACGGACGGATCCTCACACACGGACGGACTCACACAAACACACGGACGTAGTGCAAAACATACTTTCTCCCCATGCCTTCGGCCTGGTGGAGGCAATGAGCATTACGGAGTAGGCAATCATTTGAAGATAAGGCTGAATGTATACCAGTGTTGACGAGTGTGATAGATGCCACATATCCCCAGCTAACTTAACACACATGTTTTGGTCATGTTCTCGATTAGCACAATACTGGACTGCCATATTTAGATCCTTATCAGAAATCTTCACTCCCCCCTAAATCAGACCATTGGCTGAAAGATGCCATGTTATTCTTGAACCTCGAGAAAATTAAATACGATCTACGTTGTTCTCCAGGAGGATTTACCTCCTCCTGGGCTCTCAAGAATCTGTCAAGTCTTCCGAACACCCCATAGGCCATAGGGCATCAGTTATTTATTTTATTTAAAAAAAATAAAAAAGAATAAACCTATACGTTGAAAGGAGAATTGATTGATTGATTGATTGATTGATTGATTGAAATATGTATTAACAGTTTGCAGAATTACAGTACATTTCAAGCACAAACTCAATAGAGCGCCGCAGTCCCCGCCCCCTTTCAGAAAAGCGAGTGGCCCAGGAAGTGGAAGCCCCATGCATTCTCCCATCGGCACTTTTAATATAATTTATTTAAAGACGGTTACGCCGCGGACAAAGCCAATTCGGATCGTGACGAATCATGAC
This sequence comes from Protomyctophum bolini, assembly GCF_963924005.1. Classification (NCBI taxonomy): domain Eukaryota; kingdom Metazoa; phylum Chordata; class Actinopteri; order Myctophiformes; family Myctophidae; genus Protomyctophum; species Protomyctophum bolini. Next base: position 31,964,687 of record NC_137864.1, read on the forward strand.
AATGAACACAATATTTTGGGACGATCAAATCATTAGAAAGAAGAAAAGAAAGTCAGGAGACAACACTATTTGTTTTATTTTTCGTCTTGGCCCAAAATATTGTGTTCATTGACATGATTCGTCACGATCCGAAATGGCTTTGTCCGCGGCGTAACCGTCTTTAAATAAATTATATTAAAAGTGCCGATGGGAGAATGCATGGGGCTTCCACTTCCTGGGCCACTCGCTTTTCTGAAAGGGGGCGGGACTGCGGCGCTCTATACAAAGACTGTTAACTGTGAGTGGACGACCCAATTAAGCATTACACTTGTTTACAAGAGGGTCCACCTTCATTCATCGAAACATTTAGAGACGTACAAATAGGCACTTCTATATACCGGTAGTCAAAGAACAGAACAGGAATTCATCATAAAGGAGGTAAAAAGGGAAAAGAAACATATACAGTGAGGGGAAAAAAGGGTGGGTGGTGGGGGTGAATCAGATTTGACGGGGGCCAGTTTCGAATTGCAGCCGTCCGTAGGTGCCCTTTGAGAGCGGATTTGCATGTCTTAATGACTGTTGAATTTAGTCCATTGTTTGTGCCGAATCTGGGTTGTACATGGTTGTTGCACTCCCTCTGGAGGTGGAGGGGTCAAAGTTCCAAGTGGGAGGGTGGGGGGTTGTTTTGTCTTGTCTTGTCTTGTTTTGTTTCAGTTTTGTAACCATCCGCATCAACAACTCTGTTCATGTGGTAGCAAGAATCTATGTAATTGTATACAGGGTACAAAAATAGAAATAGAAGCATAACATATGTACTGCATTTTCCCCTGTCTATACCCCTCTTCTATGTTGAATAAAAAACTTAAAATTGAAGATAAGGCTGAAAATGGGTGAAGTGCTCCTTTAAGGGCTCCAGCGGTTTCTGACCAATCCAGTAAAAAGCCATATCAATATTCCAGTGACAACACCTGTTAATGCACCATCATAACCAACCCAATTATTGATCCAGCCAATTATTAATCCTGTAACCACAGCAACAAGGAGCTCCAGTCTGTCACTGATAACACGCTGCCTGTCCTCTTTTCTCCACTGGTATCTGTAGCGATCTCTCTCTTCCACGTCATTGGAATTGGATCGCACTGTAATGAACAGACACGCACACACACACACACACACACACACACACACACACACACACACACACAAATATAGAACAGTTGACTGTGATTATAGAAAGATCTTTCCAAAAACATTATTAATTCATTCACGCACCGATGGACAAACTGCAACAGTGCCTGTGCATTGACACTGCCCTCACAATTCAATTTGATTATGATTCACCAGGTAACGATTCTATTCTATTCTACAATGTATTGCAATGCATGCACATTTCTACTTTTCTATCAGTCAATACAAGCAGTCAGATATACTGAACAACATGTTTTATTTAGAATTATATTATATATAATATTATATAAAGTATTGTAATTATATTTAGGCTTCCATTATCGATTATATCACATTGCATTGCTGCATGGTCAAATGGCCACCTCACTGATTTGTTCTTACTGGGACAAACAATCTTCTCCTTGACTCACCTAGTGTTGCTTCCTGGAGGAAAGATCCTTTGGTGGCCGTTATCAGGTCTTGATTGTAGGAGGACAAGAGTTGTGTCTGCATGTCTCCTTTTTTTCTTTGTTGCAGTCCCTGAGAGTCTCCATGACTAGGACCTGCAAATGTGAATATTGAAAGGAACTACTGTGTCTGTAATACATGCATTTTAAAACGGTTCTTAAAATTGAATATCATATTGTTTATGTTCCTCAAACGTATTTCTGATGGTTTGAGCCTACTGTAAATCACCACTCTGATATAACCATGAAGTCCATGTCATTTCTTTCTGGCTTCTGATAGTAAAGGAATTTTATCAGATATTTGACCAATCTGCGAATGAAATCGTTACCAAGAGATTTCTTCATAAATGTTTCTATTTTCTAAAGGTGCTTTTTCTGGCTTTATTGATAGGTTGAAAGCAATCTGACAGGAAATGCAGAGAGAGATGGGGGGAAGACACGACACGGCACGCCGTCAGGCTGCCTCAGCAGCCTAGGTGCCCAGACGGTTGAGCTAACCGTCCGGGCTCTAACGGTGTTTAATAATGTGACTTTTAATAATGTATTAAAAATAAATTCAACTCCCAGGGGAAATCTCATAAAAAACTGCTCAAGGTCGGATTAGTCCAGGTGCAAACAAATGAGTGTATGTCCTAAGGAGAAAATAAGTGTGTGTGTGTGTGTGTGTGTGTGTGTGTGTGTGTGTGTGTGTGTGTGAGTACTAAAACGTTTTCTGTAATGGTGGCCACTAACTTGCCTATTTAGGAGTATGCTTGCATGGCACTACCAGTACAACCAAATCAGTTGAGCTGTGCCTGAGGTGTGATGGAGAAAGCCTGTTTGTTCAAAATTGTGTATTTGTGGGTTAGAAAAGATTGGGGAGCGCAAAAAACACCACAAATTTTTGAAAAGTTGAATTTCATGTTGTAGGCCCTTGTATATTTGAATATACAATATAAGACAATATCCTATCTTCTTTAGGATTGGCTTTACCAAACCGTCCAATTCTGCTCACTTTATCACATTTGCTTTCTTATCTTTAAAAATATATTTTGGTCTTTTCCTGACTCCCTCTCCCTGTTATCCTAGCACTCCATATGGTTCAAGAAATAAAAACTCACTTCTATTCATCCTGTAATCAGTGGATTGTTGGTGGTTCGAAGATTGTTCCATCAGGTTTGTACTCAATGATAGACACTGACCTATCTAAAGGGAAATAGACATGTCAAATCATTTTCTCTTTATTTCAGTTAATTTAGGTTAGCATAGTTGATACTAACTGTATCCAAAATAATTGAGCTAAATTGAAATGATTAAAACATGGGGGAGAGTCACAATATTAGTAATCTTTTTAGTTTTTCAATATGGAAAACAATGTCTGTGCCTTGTTAACAATGGTACATTACACTAGGCTACACAGTGAATTTGATTGATGGAAGTTGTAAAAAACTAAAATACTAAACAAAATACTACAACCCGTAAAGGTTACAACCTTAATTGGTTATAGAATATAATAATCTGACTCAACACGGAGTATTGGCCAGTAGGCCAACATACACAGTCAGACACATTCACAATAATAATGTAGTTATGTGTTCAACATAGGTTCTGCTTATCTCGATCACTCCCATCACCTTATCAACTACACAGCCTTGCTAGTCTCACAGCCAATCCACTTAGCAATCACTACAGTATAAACTATGAATAGGCCTACACCAAAGATGATATCATATCACTTACCTGTTTGATTCTGTTTTGTGGCGTAAAACTTCCCAACCTCCTCCCCAACAAACCCCCTTCATCCACATTTGTTTTCTTCTTTAACTTGAACAGAAGGTGTGGTCTCTTAGTGAACTGTACAGTACAAACAATCTGGCTTCTCTTTACATTTGCCCAGTCCTTTTTCTCTTTTGTCTTGTCACACGTCAAGTTAACGTTAATGATTACTAGCCTACCTGCAGACTGCAGTGGCCTACCTGTAGTGTTACTTTCATGTTACCAAGAAACAAAACTATCCCATCAGTGTTTTCTAGGAAAATGAATCCTAAACTCTAGAGGACCTCAATCATGTTGGTAGTGTAACATTTCCATCTAGTGGAGGTTAATGCTATGTGCAACAATCCTGGAGCCTGTATGTTCAGTAAAACATCAAATATAACTGTAAACTGAAGCACATGCACAAAGTTGATATCATAATATCACCTACAGGTGGAAATCATTATATAACCTAACCCATTAATTTGATTCAGTTGATAGCTGTCTGTCAGCATCATAGCTTCAGAAATAGCTATCTGCCGCATAGTTCACAAAATTACAAACTTAGACATTACATACTCTTATTTAGAGCCATGCTCTCAGCTAAGCCTGGGTGATGGAAGTTCTCAAGTATAGAGAAAAACAGCTGTTTGGAAGCTTCTTTTTTTTATATAGATCGGCACGATTTACCTGGGAAGATCTACTGTACCATTTTTCTTTTTAAATGGAAAGTTTCGAGTCCAGTGGATCTGTCAGTAGAAGTACAATACAGTACTGTACTTAATTTATATTTCAAATCCACTGCATCTCACAGATTATTTGACAGCTATTAGCCTATTACTATTACCAGTAAGATTAAGTGAATAAGATTGAGGGCGAGAAGCGACCTCACGTGCACTGGCCTATATGTACAGCGTTTGATAAGGTCAGATCAACATAATGTCAGAACAGGTCAGCTCCATATATGGAGATCGGGTGGCAGCGGGGGCAGTGTCTTGAGAGTACAGGGTTTGATCAGGGCCGAAGTACAGTAGGGCCGGGCCTTAATTTTCGGGCCTGTGGAGAACTCTAGTTTTCGCCGGCTGCCGGGCGCGGCTGCGCAAATAACTTTGGCGCAGGCCCATCTAGTGTTTAAATGGACAGGTATCAGTCAAAAGGGAGACATCGAAGAGGAAGAATGGATGGTGAAGGATCAACATATGGAATGTCAGAACAGGTTCTGACATATATACATATATGACATCAGGGATCTCCATATATGGGCTTAATTGCGACAGCAGGTCGCATTTACTATCATCCCTCATGATGTGTCATAGTGATGGGCACAATATATGGGGGATTTTGAGTGACAAAAATGTATGAGCATTTTGAGTGACAAAAAACGCACGGTTTCATAGTTAACTGCGACCTTTGGTCACAAATTCACAATAATTTTTCGTATTGTTAATATTACTTGCGCAAGCAGAGCACGCAAGTAATAGTTTCGCCCGGCTCGTATGCACCATCCCAGCCAACCCGCCACTTTTGATGCGTATGCAAATAAAACAGCAAATTGTGCCTGATTTGCTGGGACCAGATTACATGGTGTGTATATGTCCATCAAATTGTGCCTGATTTGCTGGGACAAGATTACATGGTGCGCGCAAGTAACTAGCTCTCAATGATGACGTAAGAAATATGTGTATTAAAGGACCCAATGCCAGAGTGTAATTGGTCTTCGATGGTGACGTAATGACGATATGTTTTAGTGTTGGGATGATTAAAGGTAATGCTCCTGTGTATACATGTATGTAATCTGGTCCCAGCAAATCAGGCACAATTTGCTGTTTTATTTGCATACGCATAAAAAGTGGCGGGTTGGCTGGGACATTTTGGCGTAAAGTAACCACAGTATACTGCTAATCAACTTACAAATTACATATATATATATATTATATGTATAACTAGCTCTCAATGATGACGTAAGAAATATGTGGAATAAAGGACCCAATGCCAGAGTGTAATTGGTTTTCGATGGTGACGTAATGACGATATGTTTTAGTGTTGGGAGGATTAAAGGTAATGCTCCTGTGTAATCTGGCACCACTGCCGTATCAGGCACAATTTGCTGGGACGGTGCATACGCATAAAAAGTGGCGGGTTGGCTGGGACGGACAAATTACATATACATATACATAGTATATGTATATGTAATTGGTTGACAGTTTGTAGTGGTCGGAAGTACTTGCGCGCTCTGCTTGCGCACTAGTTGGCCATTTGCGCAACAAGCAAGTATGCACTCGACAGAGTGCAGTTCTAGTTATTATTATTATTACTACCCTTATTATTATTATTATTATTATTATTAGATTGAGATCATTGATTAGATCAGCTACCAGTTGCAATATTAATATTTATTAACACAATTTACAATTTAGGCATTTAGCAGACGCTCCTAATCCAGACTAGGCAAGAACAAAAAACATGACAATACATCATATACATAAACAAGAATTGATGCAAATCAATAAATTACCAGAATTGTGCTATTAAATGAGCCTATAACAGTCCATTTGGACAGTCTCAGAGTTTGTTCTAGGGTCCTTTGGTTCCATTTTGTACTAGGCTAGACTCACACTTACATAGTCACATGGACAGATCCTGTTATTGTTTACACACACACACACACACACACACACACACACACACACACACACACACACACACACACACACACACACACACACACACACACACACACACACATAAACAGACACAGATATATACATGTCATATAATAGCACAATTCTGGAGATATAATGCAGCAGCAGCTGGTAATTAATTGATTTGCATCAATTCAAATGCAAATCTACAAGCTCCCAACGTGTGAAGATATGAATATGATGCAGTGTGAGCTTGTAGATTTATTTTCTCTATCGTTCCAATTTCTTCTCTGTATCGTTCCAATTTCTTCTCTGTATCGTTCCAATTTCTTCTCTGTATCGTATCAAAGTCCATGACTTTCGTCATATTATTACCAGCAGCTTTTATATGTGTGGTGGTGGTGGTCCACAGAATTTAAAAAATAGCACATCTACAAGCTCCCAACGTGTGAAGATATGAATATGATGCAGTGTGAGCTTGTAGATTTATTCTCTGTATCGTTCCAATTTCTTCTCTGTATCGTTCCAATTTCTTCTCTGTATCGTTCCAATTTCACACATGCGCACACCACTCGTGCAGGCTCAGCAGCAAATTATCTCCAGTGTCGATCTCCAGTGTCTATCTACCAGTCGCAATTTTGGCAAGCTAATATTGACCCGCCGCTTCTTCGAAGCAGCTGGTAAAAAGTAGTTATCATGAATCATACGTAAGCTGAGAACATAACAGTGGAATATCTATATAATGAAACTATGCATATTATATATACTATATAGTATATA
>NC_137864.1:31976455-32053955 GCF_963924005.1 Protomyctophum bolini
TGCCTTGCTCACAGGGATCTGGAACATTATTTGTACACAAATCTAAAGACTTTGTGCGTGCATATTGGAGATACCGGTAGTTAAGCCAGCAATGGTGGGCCATCAGGATATTGCAAGTGAGCCTCCAAATACAATATTAACATGCAAAAACTAGTATTATTTTTCTTTAAAAGCTTGAAAAATGAGTTTTCAGTGTGATACATATCTATGTTCGTTCCATTGAGCCAAGACGGATCATTAAAATAAAAATGCTCTGAAAAGGCTCTGAGGCCCCCCTATCTGACCACTTAACATGGCTTTTGAGATTTTCAAGTGGGCCCCTATGATCCAGAATAGGTTGGGAACTGCTGGCCTAAGCAGTTGGATGACCATAAAATGGACACTTAATTCTTAAAGGCAAACAACAGGACATTGCATTTCTTCATGTGTGTAGCAATGGTATACTGAGCTCAGCCCATATGGCCTTGTTTCAGTGAGGTGGCAGATTAGAGAGCTAGCTAGATAGGTGATAGACCCTGGGGTGAAACTCCACTGATAGCTGTAGTTCAGTCATTGTGCTGTTAAATTTCTACAGAACTTTCTCAAAAATCCAGTAGTTTCAAAAGCTCAGTATCCAATGGGAACTTGGCCTTATATTCCATTGTCTGTCCCTCTCTACATACACATCCAGCTGTTTTATTAAGTCTGCTAATGAAGAACACACAATACTCTCTCTCTCTCTCTCACACACACACATGCACGCACACACACACACACACACACACACACACACAGGGAGGGTGATAGGGTGAACGAGAGATAAAGTGAGACAATGAGATAGAGTGAGGATATCTTTTTGCATACACATTACACACACACAAGTCTTGTGTACAAATTACAATGTACATGTGTTTGTTGAATGAAACTAGCTTCCTTTTGCAACTTTGCCCTTTGCCCTGGATTGTTGAGTCATTGTATGTAGTACAAGCACATTGGGTCAACTCCGGTTGTTTTTAATTGTGCTATATAAATAAAGGGTGACTTAACTTGACAATTATTATAGATTTAGATTGTAACTAGCTACAGTAGGCAGTGAGTCGTTTTAACACCTGCCAGAACATGAAGGCCTTCCCCTGCAGTAAAATGCCTGCAGACATTCTATCGCTCCTAGTTCTACATTTATTTGGCACAAGTCCACAAGTCCACATACCAAGAGAGACAGTCTATACCAAGCTGTTTGTTTTGTCCATGTTTGTTTTGTCCTCGATGTGTCCTCACGGGTGTGATTTCTTTCATATACATTGTTTTATCTTGATTGTTTTGTTCCACTTTTGCTTTGGCAATGTAAACGCATGTTTTCTCGTGCTAATAAAGCTCATTTGAAATTGAGAGAGAGAGAGAGAGAGAGAGAGAGAGAGAGAGAGAGAGAGAGAGAGAGAGAGAGAGAGAGAGAATGATGTGGTTGACTTTAGCTCAGAACTCAGAACGTGTCTCTCGAGAATGTTGTAACGTTTCTCCTTAAAGAGACAGGGTGTTCCTGCATGTCTATGCAGCCGGACGAGGGTGCGTGTCACTTTAAAAACAGCAGGGCGGTTGACAATGAATGATAAATGTGGAGTGTATTGTGAGGTTGTTGTGTAGGCACTGGGCAGGCTACACTGGTGCGGGTGAACATCGTAGAAGAAGACTAGCTAGTAGCCGGGGTGTTTGAAGCAGACCTCGTTGATAATAACACACACTTCTTTCACGTGCACGTCGGCGAACTTTGGATCGACCAGCACGGGAAGGCAGCTCCTCTGTCCGCAGTGGCAATTGGCTGCGCGTGCAAGCTCTCGCAGACAGATACAACCCCCCCCCCCTGAATGATCTGCTCCTGTGAGTCCTTCCTATCACGCGCTGACCCTGCATGCATGCACGCAGAAGCTTCCACGCATCCACCGTCTGTGATGTGCTGGGACATGATGTGGCGTGCGTGCGCGCGACTGCGCGTGGAGCTGGTGGGAACCCAAAGTCCCCTTTCACCGTGACGCATTCGACCGCCCGGTATGTTTGAAGATTAACGAGTCCGAGACTCCGAGTGTATCATTTGGAACCACGAAGCTACACCCGTGCTAAGTGTGGAACGCAGCCAGGACAGCAGAGCAGAACAGCAGCCAGCACTGCAGGCACTGATACATTAGATCTAGGAGGAAGTCACTGCGTTGGTTGGTACGGTCCAGTAGCGCGGTTCCGGTAGCCTGTCTGTCTGTCTGTGTGGAAAGTGAAAACATGACGGAAAAACGGATGTCGCGCTGGTATTTCGGGGGGCTCGCCTCCTGCGGGGCCGCATGCTGCACGCATCCTCTGGATCTCATCAAGGTAACTTCTCGGTTATTATGGAGGCAGTAACGGTACACTATATGCATTACTTTGAGACCTGTGTGCGGACTCGGAGTCTGCGGACTCAGTATGTGCGGACAAGGCTTCCAGCTGTTTCTTGAAGAGTGTTAAGAACATCTGTCCTACTACTGCAGTGGTTCTCAAATATTTTTTCATGTCAATGAATGACCCCCACATTAATCATGTGTCCGGCTACTAGTGGCTACGGACCCCCATCTGAAAAGTATGTTATGCCAGTGACCCCCATACAACATAAAAAAAAAAACACTATTATTTCCTTTCATGATTCTTTGAAAATGGCCAATGTAGGGTATATTGAGGTTAAAGTTGTTAAATTGATTGTGATGCTCTATATTAACACATTTGTCTGGGAGTGGGAACCCACTGGAAACCCTTCAAGGACCCCTGGGGGTCCACCGTCCCTTTACCCCACTTTGTGAACCACTGCCTTCTAGTCTACACAATGTAGAGAATACAGTTAACGCAAGTCGCAAACGCGAATTTCTTTTAAACACCTGCAACATTGTGTGTTGAATTAGTCTCTCTTTCCTTATTAAAGTGATGTCTCAGTCAGTGTGATACCCACCTTCTTATAGTTTTTGTTATTGTTATCATTTTCTTTGTATTGACTCCTCTGCTATAGTGGCATGACACATGACCCACAGCCTTTTAGGGTCTGTGAGTGACAGTGTCACATTTTCATGCTGGTGAAATTTTAGATTTTGAAGATGGATTTATTTTAGGTTACCGTTAATATGAAGACACATTCAACACAATCACTCTCCCTTCCAAGCCCCAAGGTCACACAACAACACATGTCATGACAGCATGCAGTCTCTGTTTTGGTTCACCGCTGACTGCAGTCAACAGAGGACACATTTAACGGGTTAAACTTTTAGCCTTAAACAACAGCTTAAGGCAGTATAGGCTTACTTGGGAAAAATGTCACTGTTATTACATGTGCAGTACATCATAGCCTGCAGTGCAGTAGGGTAATAATCTTATTAGTTTAGTATTATTGTGTAATTACTTGGAACACTAGCATTCATATTCTGGGGGAACATTTGTTGAAAATAGAAATAGATTAGCTATTTTCTAGGAAGATGTTAGGAGTAGAGTTAAAGGGAAATTCAACGAAGTCCATAGATGACCCAATCAATTTACTAATTAGTATAGAGTGTTTAAGTGGTTAAGTGCTTGCATGTCGTACACTTACACTGACTAAACTTGAGGATGCTGCGTGAGAGACCAACAAATGGCCATTTCGTGGGCATATAGTATGGTCATGTGGTGGAAAATGGTCTAGATTAGGGGTGCCCACACTTTTTGACTTGAGAGCTACTTTGAAAATGACTAGCTCAACAAGATCTACCCACCAAAAAAATATTATCCCATTGCTGAAAATAGTTTAAAACTGTGCCTGTGTATTGCATTGGCATTCTAAGATGAACAGACTTGGGATGGGAAATAGAGGGGGAAATTGGTATGTTTTTTGTTTTGTTTTTTGTATATAACTTTGTAATGCTACTGATGTTTCTACTAAGCATTCTTGAATACAAAGTATTCCATTGTAGGTTAATAGGCCCTTTTTGATGTAAATCAATCAAGTTACCTTAATTCAGGTGGCAGATCCCAATTTCCTTAAAAAAAAAAAAGATATATCATCATGTTTTAGTGGCATGTGATCTACCTGCACAGCCTTTGTGATCTACTGGTAGATTGCGATCTACCTTTTGGGCACCCCTTGTCTAAATACTGTGCCATTAGTCCACTTCCACTCCATTAAAGTTAATTTAGATGTTTAGAAATACAACAACTTTGTTGTCTTTCCCAAGTTTCCCACCTCTGAAGAGGGAATCTTGCCAAAACAAGAAAGTGGCCGCACACGCTGAATATTTTATTTAGGACGCAGCAGATTAAGACATGACAACAATGTTTTGGCCGTTAAGCCTTCATTAGGAAATGTTTCATTATGTTCTACATAATGAAACAAGTATTAGGCCTGTGAGCTTGTCTCAACTTATTGACTGTGGCTGATAAATGTAGATGGTGGTTATGGTCTGGTAGGACTCGCTGCTACCGGAGCAGCAAAATATCTCTCTCGCTCTATGAACACACACAGTTGAGTGAGTTTTTGGCAGCACATTTTTCCACAGTGTACACGATTCAAGAGAGGGAGAATGATTGAAAGAGTTTGGAGTTTTGTACTGTGTGGTCGGGATACGTGGTTCCAGTTCTACCGTATCTCTGTGTCTGTCCACACACACACACACACACACACACACACACACACACACACACACACACACACACACACACACACACACACACACACACACACACACACACACACACACAATCATGAAAAAATAAATGTATATATACTGTATATCATGAACAAAAATCCTGCACACAGCTGTTGCTGAGCAACATCAGTTTTTATTCAAATGTCTGCATCTGAACAAAGTGGATTTGCGATTTTTTTCCTAAATCTAAATCTAGTTTAGCCTAATTGCAGTGCAGTGTAATTTAAAGTAGAGAACATGTGATTTACCAGTGTTTTACTGTTCTTCAGGGATTTGGCTTTGAATAACTAGACTCTAAATGTATCACTCTGCTATAGATGTAACATGGAAGTGTATCAACAGTTAACACCATGAAGCAGCACTGTTGCATTGTCCTCTTCTCTGATCTCATGATCAGAACGTGGCATTTGACTCGGCACAGTGCTGACCATAGACATGTAAAGATAGACGGCGACGCCTCTTCCGGCTCTGGGGGGGCGCCTCTTCCGGCTCTGAGGGGGCAAAATCTTCCTGAGATTCCTTGCGAAGCATAGCAGGAGGCATGAGCGGAAGCTTGCCAAGCTTTGTCCCTTTGCCCCTTTTGCACACACATTGCTCCAACGAACTGCAGCGGCCAATGAGGCATCTTTTTTTCTATGGTGCTGACTGGCAAAATTCTACTGGTTGAACAATGGAGGGAATTTGATCATGATTTAATCAAGACTGGTAGATAAAGTAGTGATTGATGGAATCATACCAAATCTAACATCCATTAACACAATCAGTGCCAGGATTCCTTCAAAATAGAAGCTCTGGGGTGCCGGAAAGACATGGCTGCTTTTACTCGGGGTGCTAAGACTGTTGCCTGTAACTTGCCTCCCACCAAATTTAAATGCTCCCGTCATACAGTCTGAAGCATGGAAGCTCTGATCATGATCAAGTGAGAAAGCGCATGTGAAGCCTCCTCCTCGCTTCCGTTTCCGACAGTCGCGCTAATTTATCCTAAAAATAATCAAAGTATATACACTACAGTATAGCGTATTGCTGCTGAGCAGAAATAGGAATTAATAAATACAATTATGAACAAATAGCATTTGAAGATTGTAGAGTAGTTGTCTGGCTACACAATGTTTTGAAAGGCTCTGTGGCCTTCAACCTCAGGCATTCTCAGTGCTGATTGGTTGAATGCAGGCAGAGGCCACAGTTGGAATGAAGCCCAGGTTTATAGATAAGACCTTCACTGACAAGGGCAATTCACAAACATACAGAGGAGAATTGTTTGTTAGCTGAGCTCTGCTTGTTTGTGTGACTTTAAAACGGTGTGCGCTCCTCAATCTACCATTTTAGAGATTTATTGAGTGACCTTGGCACCACCTGTGTAGCACAGTTAATGCCTATCATTCAGAGCCAACTTTAGCAAACTGGCTGCAAGCTGAAGCTGCATTCCCTCCTAAAGTTTTTTTTAATGTGCGCAGTAAAGTCCTGAGAGTCAATTTAATGCTGAGAGTGTAGAAACAGATCAGAATGGCCAGGTTTATTTTTACGCCCCCAGAGTTAAAATAAACACTCAGATATATATTTTTTTATATTATTTGTATGAATCTGCACTCCACTGTAGAGTTGAACCTAGTGTATTGTGAACCTCACTCATTCAAACAAACTGGTCAGCCGTGCACTGGTCGCATGTTTTTTCTAAGTCTGTCCTCAAAAGTTGTATGCAGATAAACACATTAGAAAAGCTGCATCCCATAACTTTGTGTGTGCATAATAAAACATTATTTTAACAAAACTCTATGGTAGAGTATGTTAATACAATAATTAAGACTGTATCGCGGGAAGCTCAAAAGTGCAATATAAAGCCCACCACACACCGGCTGCGTCCGCCGCGCGGCGGACACAGCCGCCTCCATTATTTTCAATGAACCTATCGCACACCGGCTCCGTCCGCCGTGTCGCCTGGCGCGCCGATAGAACCAGTTCTATTTTCCAGGCGGCGCCGCGCGGCAACGCGTCGCAGACGGTGTGTGATGGGCTTAACTCCTCTGCCCAAAGTTGTGACGCTCACACGGGATACTCCTATTTAATCCCCTGATTAGGACATGAATCAGATTGATTTAATAGTCTGAATTATCTGTACAAAAATACATACACACAATCTTCAGAACATCACTTGTTTGTCTTCATTCCATTGTGTGTACACTTCTATGGTCTATAGACATTAGACAAGTCAATTAGTCTCTGGAGACGGACTGTTGGGGTGCTGTTTTTCCTTTGTTTTGCCAATGGGTTCCCAGATTGATAGATAGTAGACCAATTAACATTCTCTTTCAGCATGTTCAACAGCTCTAATGTAGGCTTCTGCTTGTCATCAGGTGCACCTGCAGACACAGCAGGAGGTGAAGATGAGGATGATGGGGATGGCTGTCCATGTGGTGAAGAATGATGGACTGCTGGCTCTATATAATGGCCTCTCTGCCTCTCTTTGTAGACAGGTGAGTTTATGAGCATGTTCTGTGTGCTAGTGTGGATGACGTGTATATGTATTTGTGCACTATGCCTTAATGCACCGTTCAGTGTGCTCTAGGTCTAAATATTCCAGAAGAATTCTGTTCCAGTCAGCATTACATAAAACTGCTTATCATCTCCCTCTAGCTCGTGTTTGGTTTGGCATGTTTGTAGATCTTTTGTTCCCACTGTCAACATGAGTCCACTGATAGCTCTCTGTGGTTAGTTGATTCAGCTACTATTTCTCTATGGTTATATTCACACCTGCAGTCATGGATGAAAAGCTTGCCTCGTACTATACATGTTATGTCTTTCCAATTCCCACGTTTATCATTTTTGCATGACAGATTAAGGCACAAAAAATTCTAATATTGATTTGTTTAATGTAATAAAACACACACACAAAATGACACATTAAACAAGAAGGCTGAAATGCTGCCTCTTTTTACAGCTTACAACTTTTGTTAATTGTTAATCAAAGTGGCTGTGGTCCTGCTGAAACCTTGCCAAATTTTGTGATGCAAATCACGTCACAGATATGTTGTAGAGTCGACTGACATCACTGATTGAAACCTTTATTTCAGGGTAATCCCTTGAGACCAGGGGGTCTTTCTCAATAGCGCCCTGTATACAAAAGGACATTTTCAACAATGATCTTACAGACATGACATAGACAACAAGGGACGTGCGTAAAAAACAGGTTTACATTTTTAATAACCTTACAATAACCTTAATAATAGAGAAAATACATCATATACTGAAACCAGATATAATCATTAAGGATGTAAACTCAATTCCCATTTCCAGCCCCCCAGAGGGGTCGTGACCCCCAGGTTGAGAACCCCTGTGCTAGTACACCAATAGACTTGCAGTTGCTTCCCTGTACGCAAGAGTACCACACATCCCATAGTACACGTTGTTTGTACATACCGGTACATACATACATACATACATACATACATACATACTGTACAAACTCTTCTTGCTCCCTGACCCCTTCTTTAGTCTGAATTGATTATACAGCCTTATCACAGCTGAACTGAATTGACTGTACACTTAACCCAGCTAAACACTACATGACATGGTACAGTATGTTCTGATGATGACATATTTGAGATAAAGTAAAGAACACTATATTTTGGTTTAACACTAAAGTAATGAACAAGATTCAAAGCTCAGCATGTAAATGTAATTATCTTGTGTTATATTTACATGTACTGCACCATAACAAAAAATATTTGTCTCACTTATATTGTTATTAGTGAATTCTAAGGTTAATGTTATATTCTCTTGTGAGTTGTGACATCTTATATTGCGTCTTTCTATTTCCTAACTGTGTCTTTGTAAAGTGTAACAAAGCAATTCCCTGTCAGGTCAAGGCCAAAACCAAATATACCAATATCCTAGTACAGCGGTTCCCAGACCTATTTGGCCATGCACCAGGCTATATTCAGCATATACTTGCCATATATTGACATAATCTGTTATATTTAAAATAAAACTATAGCACCACCATTATTAGCCTTTTCATGTCGTGCACCCCCTAGAAGGCGCTCGCGCACCACAAGGGGTGCACGCACCACAGTTTGGGAACCAATGCCTAGGTACTATCGCCCAAGTAATAAGTTACACCCAATTGTGTTGATAGCATCTGTATAATATCTAATATTGTTACAAGTCAAATAAGGACAGGCAGTTCTAATGGACGTTAAAAGGGTTGCAGCAGCTAAGTGAACGCAAATCTAATCTGTGTGTGTGTGTGTGTGTGTGTGTGTGTGTGTGTGTGTGTGTGTGTGTGTGTGTGTGTGTGTGTGTGTGTGTGTGTGTGTGTGCGTGTGTGTGTGCGTGCGTGCACACGTGAGTATCTAGGACTAGGGTATCTAGGACTTTTGCAAAGTTCAAGTGGTTTATGAAAGACCATTGAAGACAGTTATATTTACTTGGCCTCTGATCCTGTGTGTCTGTTATAGGACAATGCCCTTTTCAACACTTAAGACAAATGTAACCTCTGCAGCGGAAGCATCTGGTTGAATAAAGGTCAAATGGATTTAGAATATAAAATACTTTAGCATGTTCTGCAGTGGGACTGTTTCAGCCCTGCACACACGCACACATGTCTGCACACCCCACCCCACCCCCTCCCTACAGTATAAAGTAGTGAAAACTAGGAAGGTGGGTGCGGGACCCTGCTGCCTGTGGCTGTCTCCCCATGAGAGAATATGAGAGAATAAATGTGATTGGTGGGTGGTAGAACGGCTGAGGCACTGTCACTGGCTTAACCCTGAGGCTGATAAAAAATAAAAAATAGCAGCATGGCACAACACGTTGTGAGCTTGTACGTATATCTCCTATTTTTAAATGGCCACTGTATACAATCTAAATTGACACTGATGCTTTCCTGGTATAATGGGTTAATGTTTAGGATACAGGCAGGCACAGCAATTGATTATAGCCTAATTCTCACAGGATATTCAGTATGGCATATGAAAAATCTGACAGATCTCATGACTGAGATAATGTATATGGATTTGCGTGATGTTTGGACAAAATCTGTCCAATGGAGTAAAATGTGTTTTGCCTTTGGCCTGGTTTTAAGCTCCACGTCTTGGATTTAGTATAGCAGAGGCTCCCCCTGGTGGTGGGATGAAGTGTAGTCTGTGAGGAGTGACTATAATTCAGACTGCTAATTCTATTTAACCCCATTTGTCTTGATTTCCTTGTATTTCCTCCATTTATGTTTTTGATACTCATTTCCTCTCATTGTATGTGTTTTTTGCTTCTTAATCTTAATGTATCTCTCTGCTCTGCTCTTTGTCCATAGCTGTCCTATTCCTTGACTAGGTTTGCTATTTATGAGACAGTGAGAGACATGCTGGGCAGCACTAACACAGGCCCCATGCCTTTCTACCAGAAGGTCATGCTGGGAGCTTTTGGCGGTAAGAGCGTGCACGCACGCACGCACGCATGCACGCACACACATACATACACACATACACACATACTGTCTTTCTCTCTGACATCTCTAGACTGTTTCTGCCTACAGGTTTCACTGGTGGTTTCATCGGTACACCAGCAGACATGGTGAATGTCCGGTAAGAATGCCAATATTCATACACATTTCCTTCCATTATTATGAAATTAATTTCAAGGACATTTTTCTTGGACACCTACAGTGTCTGCTGTGTAAAATACAAATAGCATGTCACCAATCCGCAATCACGCGCTACAAAGCCTACAAATGCCCATAATCTTTTGTGGTGTTATTAATGCTACTATCTCGACATTGTCACACTTGATGACCTCATTTTTTAATCCATTTTACTAGTTGGTGTCAGAACAGCAAAACTAATTCCTGTTTCTTTGAAGGATGCAGAATGATGTTAAGCTACCACCAGAGCTGAGGAGAAAGTGAGTCCAGTTTTGTACTTAACAACAGGATTGTTGTCAATGCTTTATGAACAAAAGGTCCCACTAGTTAAAAACTAGAAAGATATAGTCAACAAATTATACGCATATACAACTCTGACGATCGCTGCTGCTGGACATTTCTTGTGAGTATTGTATGACCTGTGTTTTTGTTTGTCTCTCTCAGTTACAAACACGCTTTCGATGGAATGGTCAGAGTCTTCAGGGAAGGTAGGATTGTACAACCCACCAGAATGGAAATCTACTTAATTCTATGCTATTTACCCTTGAATAAATTAATCTTTTTAATCTTCCGACCACCTGATAAAAGCCTGACCTTTCCTTGTCCTGTAGAGGGTGTGAGAAAACTGTTCTCCGGAGCTACCATGGCATCCAGCAGAGGAGCACTGGTCACCGTGGGACAGGTGAGCTACAGTATGTACAGTATGTACAGTATGTAGAGCACTGGTCACCGTGGGACAGGTGAGCTACAGTATGTAGTCTGCAGCTCAAAGTCCCTTTACAGGCTGCACAATACAGATGTTAAAATAAACTATTATTGCTCAAAATGACATTTCTCACGCTGCTATATGGTCTTGTCACAAAAGTTAATAAACAAGAAGTGATGACATCAATTAACACACTGAGCGGCATAAACTGAGTTCTCCGTCCTATCAAATAGTAGCGCCCAGCGCTCAGGACGGAGATTAATGAAAGGACGGTTTTGGCTACATCTAGCTACTTGCGCCTGGTGCGTCGCTAAATGTGCTCCGTTGCTGCAAATCACTGGACGCTCTGATTTAATGGTCCTAAACACCCCCGGCGTTTGTGGTGTTAATTACCAGCTGCTGCCTTTTATCCCATGGCTGAGAGGTCGGCTAGAGGCAAAAAGTGTGTGGTTGCCTAGAGACGAGGCAGCCAATCAGGACAATAGGTTGTCATAGGTTGAACTAACTTTATTATATACCGGTATAACGTTAATACATGCGTGTGTGTTTGTGTGTGCGTTAGGTTGGGCACAGGTGGTGAAAAACAACCATGCTGTTTTTCGTGCTCATACCCAGACACCCAGCCAGCCACACACACACACAGTAGCTCCATAAGGTAGTGGTTGCGCCACAAAAAAATTAACTATGAACTATATAAAAACTGTAGTATTTACTATAGCCTGAATCTATGTCCTGTGTCCCTTGTCCTGCTTAAATACAGTCAGAACATAATCATTACATAATAGTTAATGCTCTTTTAACATTAATGTTAATCCTGTTCCATCTAGCTGGCATGTTATGACCAGGCCAAGCAGCTGGTGGTGGGAACAGGCCTGATGGGAGACAACATGCTCACACATTTCCTCTCTAGCTTCATTGCTGTGAGTATCAGTCCGCCACCATTACCATTGTACCAATATTGGATTTATAATGTTATAAGGTATTTCATGTTTACAGTTCCATGATCTCTCTTTTTCTCTCTCTCTGTCTCTCTCTCTCTCTCTCTCTCTCTCTGGTTTACTTTCACACCTTTGATATACACATGGCCACTTATAAACGTTTGATTTGCAGGGAGGCTGTGCTACAATCCTGTGTCAACCTCTGGATGTGATGAAGACGAGGCTCATGAACTCTAAAGGAGAGTACTCGGTGAGAGCCTCATTCCATATTACTCCTCATTTACTGTACTATCTCTCTGCATCTCTCCTCCAACCTCTCGTCTATTCTAATGTCAGTTTTAAATGTGTGTATGTGTGTTTGTGTCTACCAGGGGGTGATGCATTGCGTGCGAGACACTGCTAAACTGGGTCCCATGGCGTTCTACAAGGTTTGAGCCCATCACATGCACATCTCTGTCTATTGGGTGTATAGTTTATGTCTTTGGATGATATGTTCTCTATCGTGTTCGAGACTGGCTCTCCACTACATATTTTCAATATGTACGGGAACTGACCCTACAGGGCAGTGTTCATGGATATCTCTTTAAGACACATCTTCTATGGTGGCACCGCCCAGATGCCAATCAGCGGGCTATTTAAGCCCCATCTGTGCAGTGCCACTTCGATTTTTTGATTTCCACGAGAGCAGACGTTTCGTGTATCTCAGCAGTTTTGACACTATTAAACAACATATATATATATAAATATATATATTTAGAACATGAAGCTGCGTGGCACACAGTCCACTTACCTAGGTAAGAAGAGAGCTGGTCGTCTCGACGACTCCTCTCGGGGCGCCGCGTAGCTCCACAAAAAAACAACAACAGCAACAAGCTGCAGGCCTAATCCGCTAGACAGTGGAGGAAGCCTCAGCTTGTCCGTGCGTCCGTTCCCTGGTGAAACCCGACCACGTTGGGGGAAACCTTGAGACGGCGTTCGGTCCGTGCGTCCGTTCCCTAGTGAAACCCGACCACGTTGGGGGAAACTAGGAGACGGCGTTCGGTGTGGCCAAAGCCAAGTGCGAAGCCGACCACGTTGGCGGAGCCCTGGTTCCCTGGCTGCAGAAGCGGTGAGACCTCCGGGTCTATCATCGCAGCTGTACACCGCGGCGGCGAGTGGCGGGGTAGAACCTAGAGGAGCTGACCCAGTCGGCGTACTCTGAGGCCATCTACGTTCCCTGATCGTTGCCGCCGCGGTCCGGGCCAGACCACACGGCAGAGAGTGTAAACAAACAATTCCAGCGTGTTCCAACTTCCTCATTGACAGGTTGACGTGAGCGTCATAGTGTAGGAGGTATGCTCGTCAGGGACGGCTGCCCAGACTGCACTGTGCCTCACGGTTCACAAGAGGGCGGTGTGGCTCAAAGATCAGGAGACAAAAACTCCAGATGACCCACCGTGTTAGGCGCTGCAATTAAATCGCTTACTCTGTCAGAATTGGTTCTGGTTAATATATACTTATATGCTTATATATTATATACCTGTGTGTATCAATACAAGCATACAGGTATGTGTATCACGCAAGCTGATACACTACCAATGTATTGTACAGTCTGTACAATACAGTACAGGCATATATATATGTACCATTGTAAAGCGCTTTGAGCACTTGGAAAAGCGCTATAAAAATGCAATTCATTATTATTGTTATTATTATAAGTATGATAATGGCTACAACAACACACTATGCATGTGGACTTGTAGGCCTACTGGTATGATATACAAAAGTTTGGAAGCCTCCAGTGTGCTTAATGTCAGATTGTTTTGTGCTAGAGCAGAGCGGCCGAGCAGTTTATGTACAACCTCTTCCAGAGGTCCATAACTCTGCTGGTGACACAGAACAAACTGTGGACATTGATTTGGGGACTCTGTCCTAACAAAGAGAGAGCACACTGAGAATCCGCGTCATGGGGATGTCTTAGGGTACCATGTTGCCTTGATTCGTTTATGCAGCATTGTGAGCTGCAAAGGGTAGATTATGACCCCTCACGTTCAAGCAATTACTATGGGCCCACTCCCTGTGGAGCACATTCCGAACAGTTAAAATATGGTGTACAATACAAGATGTATACATATATGTATATATAGGTACACATATAATAAATAATATATAGGTATACATATGAATATATCTATATAGAGACAAGAGGAGATGGAAATAGCAGGGGTTTCTCAGGCTGCATGTGGAGCTCACACGCCCACAGAGGATGGCCATGACCAGTGTGTGCCCTGCGGGGGCCCTGGTATGAGGACCTCCTGTATGAATGGTCTCTTCCTTCCAGCTGAAGCTGGAGGGGCCATGCCTGTTTTGGCAAAAGACCAGTCGTTTCCACTGACAGACCCATAAAAATGTAATTTTTATGTGAACGGGTATATGCTATTTGTATACAGCTGTGACTCTGTCTCCAAGACAATGTTTTCTCAAGAGAGACAAATAAAGACTACCTTGAACCTTGTCCCAGGTTGGCAGAGCTGGGCGAGCTAAGCTCAGGCTATAGCTCCACCTCTTTCCTGCCCTGCCTGGTATGGACAGGTCTGTAAAGAAGGATTTAGTGAAAGTTTTCGGCGAGACTACTTACGAGTGTCAGCAGCCTATTAATGCACTACAGTGTGCAGTTTAGGGAGCGAGCGTTGACTCGCCCTCTCGGGTTAGCTGTTGTCTCGTTTGTAGGTGAGACTAACACAATTCCTTGGGGTCAGACGGCCATTAGAGCACACTGTACAGGGTATGGTTTACTGAATGGATCCCCATTAGCTGATGCCAAAGCGACAGCTAATCTCCCTGGGGTCCATATGAAATAGACATACAAAGAGTACATGAATACATGTATTGTGGGTGTTGCGCCAGCTTACACCCCGGTGATGTAGTTCGGTATTGTGGATCTGGGTTCAGTGACACAAACAGAACGTGCTGGGTCAGTCGAAGGTTTCCCTTTATGTTGGGCAGTCATCATAGCGCACTATACTGTCGTATTTCTGGCGGGGTGTCAGCTCACGCGACAGTGGTGTAGTTCTGTCACAGACAGGACATGCTGTGTCTGTCCGACGTTTGGTAACATAGACATGACATGCTGGGTCTGCCAGGAAGTATGCCTGAATCTCAGCCATTATCACACTATAGGGCGTATTGCTGACGAGGTCAGCTCATGCGTCCGTGGTGTAGTTTCACGGTGGAGCCGGGCTCAGTGACACAGCAGAGCGTGCTGTGGCTGTCGGGCAGAGCACACGATACAGTGTACAGTGTGTCACGGCGAGCCGTTTATGCACCTAGGTGTGACTCTGCGGGGTAGAATCCGGTTACCGGTCTGAAACCACAGAGAAAGCTCTTCTCATCCAGAGAAGTCACGAAGTCATGGCTATCTAGGCGCAGCTAGCCAACAACAACAGCAACAAGACTGAGTGCCGAATCTGCCTCGCGGAGGAAGCCTCAGTCTTGTCCGTGCGTCCGCTCCCTGGTGAAACCTGCTCGTCGGGGGAAACCTTGAGACGGCGTTCGGTCCGTGCGTCCGCTCCCTGGTGAAACCTGCTCGTCGGGGGAAACCTTGAGACGGCGCTCGGTGCGGCCAAAGGGTCCCAAGTGCGAAGCCGACCTCGTTGGTGGAGCCTGGGTTCCCTGGCTGCAGAAGCGCTGTGAGACCCCGAGCGAAACCGACCTCGTCGGTGAACCTCCTGGTTGATCATCGCGGCTGTAAACCGTTGCGGCGGGTAGCGGGGTAGAACCCAGAGGAGCTGACCTAGTCGGCGTACTCTGAGGCCATCTACGGTCGCTGATCGTTGCCGCCGCGGTCCGGCCAGACCACACGGCAGAGAGCGTAAACAAACAATTCCAGGGCCAACCGGCGGGGTATGGCTAGAGGTGCTCAGCACACCGAGCCCACTCCTCAGTCCTGACAGTTCAGGATACCCAGCCCCCACATGCTGTCTCTCGAGACAGTGGCGGTCAATTCAGGTGGACCCCTGAGTAGGTTCCACCATGTCATGGGTTGTAGCTCTCTCGAGGTCGTCCTCAGACGAGCCCTCCATTGTCGTTTCCGGTGATCCTGGATCTCCATCTGGCCAGTTTGTTGGTACTTTGCGCTCCTGCGTCGTTCTTGAGTACATCCACGGATGTTGGCGTGGGACGTCCTCGTGACCGGTGCCCGTTTGTTGGATCCCACAGCACTAGTTTGCTGGCTGGCATCTCTTGGCAGTGAGCCAGCTGGTGCCTCCGCCCCTTAGGGCTGAGGGAGACCACGGTGTACCGGGTGCTCGCACATTAGGTCGGCAGCCCCCCCACGGGAGGTGGTACTGTCTGCCTTGCGGCATGAGCCAATTAAGCGTGGACACTTGGGTGGCTTCTCGCAGGACAGCATTTTTGTTGTTAGCAGTGTCAGCCACAAGAATGTCCCTATCAGTGCATGAAGGAGGCTGCCGCTTCCTACATGGCAATGGTTAGGTGGTGCTGGCACCAATCCCTGCACTCTATACCATACGGCCTGATCAGAGAGTGCTCGGGTAGACCATGGTCGAAGGGTGGACTGTCCCACCGGATCACAGGGGTGATCCAACAGGGACAAGCAGGCAGGAGTGCCAGGGTCGCCTGGAAGGCGGGCACACTCTGCCCATGGGACAACAGCCCCCTGGTTGCTGTAGAATGGTGTATCTCTGACAGAGATCTACACAGCAGTGACATGGGCGACTCTGTCTACATTCACCTTGTCCTACCGATGGAACGTGGTGGCATCCGCTCCCCCTGTGGGAGTCGCTCCTGCGTGCTACTCAGCGGTAGGGTCACCAGCACCTTGACCGGTCAGGTCGGCCGGGCATCTGACGGGCTGGCTTGAGCAGCCCTTCACCCCGGTGGTCACTGGCCTAGCATCATGCTGGGCCAGCTGAGCCTAGGCGGCGTCTTGCGCCTAGGCCACGAGTATTACTTACTTGGTATGAATACTGAAGTTTTGGAGCGTTTTGGCAAGCGCCTGTGACTCATGGCGCTCACCACTTATAGGCTCGGACGGAATTCAGGTTAAACTGCCTCGGGCGGCCGCAGGGGCAGCTGGTCTGCTTATTTCCTCGCGGTGTGTCTTAGAGAGTTCCCGTACATATTGAAAATATGTAGTGGAGAGCCAGTCTCGAACACGATAGAGAACGGAGGGTTACACTCTCTGTAACCCAGGTTCTCTGAGTGGAGAGACTGGCTCTCCACAAAAGAGCCGCTCCGAAATGCGTGTCAATCAAGAATTAATCGAAGTGGCACTGCACAGATGGGGCTTAAATAGCCCGCTGATTGGCATCTGGGCGGTGCCACCATAGAAGATGTGTCTTAAAGAGATATCCATGAACACTGCCCTGTAGGGTCAGTTCCCGTACATATTGAAAATATGTAGTGGAGAGCCAGTCTCTCCACTCAGAGAACCTGGGTTACAGAGAGTGTAACCCTCCGTTCCATATCATACGAAAGCACATTATTTGAGTATTGAGTATTCACTGACAATAGAGCGTCACACCCTTTCATGACGATGACAGGTCCAGGAAATAATTCCCCATGCATTTTTCCCATAGACATTTTAAAAAGTATTTATTAAAAGATCTGTAAGCCTCAAACAAAGCTTTTTGTTCCGCCCAAAATATTGTGTGTGATTTGTCACGATCCGAGTTGGCTTTGTTCGAGGCTTACAGATCTTTAAATAAATACTTTTTGAAATGTCTATGGGAAAAATGCATGGGGAATTATTTCCTGGGCCTGTCGTCGTCCTGAAAGGGGGCGGGACTGCGACGCTCTATACAATGGTCTTTTCTTGCCCTAGATTTCACTAAAGGCTTTTCTCTGGAATTACAGATAAATAAGTACAGAATAAGATAAGACCCTGCCCTGTTTAATCTTTGAATCCTTGGTTAAAGGTGTTTAAAGTCCAAGTCTAATCATCTGTCTAATGCTGCTGCAGGGTCTTGTCCCGGCTGGGATCCGGTTGATTCCTCACACAGTACTCACCTTCATGTTCCTGGAGCAGCTCAAGAACTACTTTGGCATCATCATCATCTGCTGAGCATGCTGCGGATGACCTCTGACCTTCCAAGCCCCTGCACCCCCTGCAAGGTCAACCAATGTGTCAAAGGCTGTCACTGCCCATTCCAAATCCCTAGTCCTTGCTCTGTTCTGGCCAATCACAAGGATTCGAAGAAGTGCAGAAGAATGGAAATTAAGTTTCATGGGGTTGTATAGATTTCCATTTTTCTTTCTCTCCCTGTGCATCTTGTCAGTTCTTGTGTGGAAACTGGAAGCCAAATACTCATGGCGAGTAGTGGCCCAATACTCTGGTAAGGGTGAACACCAGAATGCTTGTGACCCTTAGAACTGGAATTGCCAGAGAAAGCCCCCTTAAAATGAAGGCCAAAGTCTCATGTATTAGTTCCATCATCATCACCAAGAGACCAAGGAGTGGATTTATAGAGATTATTTAAATTGATATGTTCACTGGAATGACCTGCCCATGTTAAAATGCAAGGAAGGGACATCTGTATATATTTTTTTATGTTACCTGTAATGTTCATGGTACCTTTAAATCTTAAGATTAAGTGTTAAGAGTTAAGGAGCATCATCCTCAGCATTTCTTTGATTTCATTCAACTACTGTTTCTCTGATACTTACTGCTAATTCAAAATGAGATTTGAGCTGTTATTAAGTTGATAATCTACAGGATGTTGTTCTTGGAGAGAGTGCTTGGGGACATGTTTACGCACTCCCTTATAGTAAGCCAGGACAGTGTTCATGCTTTAGTGTAGAGCTACAGTAACAAAGGGTACCTAACAGTTGCATACTGAGCATGAAATGTAGGATCCAAACTACAGTAATATGAGTCTGATGTATAGTTCATTGTAAGTTATTAGTTCCACTACCGATTTACTAATTTCAGAGTACATTGCTTTGTTCCTTCCAGATTTACTTGCGCCAAGAGCCAGGCCTCCATGAACCTTTTCCACTTGCCCTATAACCCTACATTTAAGTGCCAACTGTGCCTGCTGAAAACGGCACAAATCTCAGACACTAGGATAGACCCTATGCGTCTCACTGCACTACTCTGAACTGTTAGATTAACACGTATGTTGATACATAACACTCGTTCTTGATTATTAACATGGCCCATGGCCCAATATTGCCATTTCTTCACTTGTTTGTGTCCACTATGCTGTTATTTTAGCATTGCAAACAGACTACTAACTCTACTAACTCACCTTCCATGATATAACTTCTTTCTGAAAGTTTCTGTAA
Source organism: Protomyctophum bolini (assembly GCF_963924005.1). NCBI lineage: Eukaryota > Metazoa > Chordata > Actinopteri > Myctophiformes > Myctophidae > Protomyctophum > Protomyctophum bolini. The sequence goes on from NC_137864.1 coordinate 31,995,683, forward strand.
CACTTTCGACATTGCGATTTATTGTTAAAGATTATTTTTCAGTTGCTTTATTTCTGATAGTGACAGTGATATGGAGACATGAAAGATGGGAGAGAAAGAAGGAATGACATGACAGTGCAGTAAAAAGCGTCGCGTCAGATTGGAACCCAGCCCAGCTGCAGGCATCCTTATTGATGTGATATGTACAGTACTCTTATCTCAATTGCAGCTTTTAAAAAAAGGATGCTGAAATATGGCTTTGCTCATAGCCTACTGAGTACTGATATAAATGTCTTATATGTTTCAAAATATGCAAAACATATTCAAATTTTTTACTTTTTGTTGTTTAATAGTTGTTAGAATATATTTCTACATAAAACAACAAACAATTATTGCCTACTGTAAGCAAGTATGTTTGTATGTTTAAGCCAGTTTTTGTGTATTTTGAAACTATATACGACAATTTTAAGCCCTGATGTTCTTATTGGATATGATCTCTGTTGCCTTTTATGAAGCATCTCAATCTGTATCTGTATCAATCTCCTTCAGCCAAAATCTCCTTGTACTCCACTCAGGATGCTGCTGTTTTACAAGACACTTTATTATAACCCTGGACTCATGCCAGTATGCAGACACTCTAGACTAGAACATAATGCTGTGTACAGTATACAGTACACAATATAGTAGGTACATATTCAAAGCTACGCACATGCTTCTCAACACCAAGACAGATGCATGATTCCAATGGGGAGGATCCTACCGATGTTTTGAGACTAGTCATTAGTTATCCTTTTAGAATGAAAGATTGGACATTGGTCATTTTGCCTTATTGTTTGTGTCCCCCAGGGGGCAGTATGGTACAGTGCGAATGAAGCTCTATACAGTGAAGAGTTTATAGAAGCCAAAAGAATAGATGTCTATACTGGACATGATGAGCATTTGTCAAGAATGGTTGAGTGTAACCAGTGTGAATGTGATGGCAACAAAGAAATACAAAACAGACGAGCTGGAGAGACTGAAAGGCTGTTAAATTTTATTTCATTAACTAATTATTTTGGAAATAAATTACTAATGAAAAAAAAAGAAACATGTCAGACTTGATTTCATGTTGTGTGGCATTGTTGTGTGAAATGTGTGAAACAGCCATTAGCCATTATTTTGTTAGTGACACGCAAACATACAAACCAACAGTAGGTGTTGCTGTGTGAATGCTGGTCCTTGTTGCATTGCAGTGAAATGTACTGCAAGTGTGAATCAAACCTTGCCTACAGCATATGACAGCCTCATCATCATAACATGGTAACGCCAAATACCTATACAGAATGAATGGCATGACAAGGTCAGCGTGTGATCTTCCTGACATAAGAGTTCAGTTGCTGTGGTGAAATAAGAGTTCAGTTGCTGTGGTGACATTCATCAGTGTAGATGAAGTGAGTGCACTGGTTCTTGTCTTCTGTCACATACTCACGTGAGCGTTATACCCACAGCCTTATTAGGAGCTTCCATCCATCACATTCCATGTGGCGTCTATAGTATTTAACTACATACACTATACAGTATTACTGCCTCTTGATTCATTCGTTGTGTGTGTGTGTGTGTGTGTGTGTGTGGGGGGGGGGGGTCTGGCTTAACCCATAGCCTTGTACCTATGCACATGCAGTGCCCGTTTCTTCCAATGACCACGCAAATCTAGTTTGAGAGAAAATGTTATAGTCTGTAGTGTCTAAAATCTGTAATGTTAAGTGTAACAAGACTGGGTGGACTTGCCAGGCAATCCGCCCAGAATTTGTTTCACCCATCTTGGTAACACTTGCAGATAAGGTTCAGAAATGTAATTTAATGTAGCAGGGCTGAAATTGGCACAGCTTGTGTCAAGACCAGAGTAAAAGGGAATTTCAGACCAAACTCAAGACCACTGTATTACATTGTATGTAAACCTACTTTCGTAATATGTGGGGCAATAGCCTGTGTAGCATGTACTTATATGTCTTTAAATGTCTTGATGAATTATATACACTATATATACTAGGACCACAATGGAAACAAGGCCACAGACAGGCAGACAGGGTTATCTTTTAGCCTACAATAGCCTAATTGTACCTATATCCAGGGGCGGCCTTAAGAATCTGGAGGCCCGTTTCAAGACCAAATATGAGGCTCCCATATACCTATGACATCATAGGTATAATGATTATATGAGGGTGGAGACCCCCCCTGAGGGTGGAGGCCCGTTTTAATTGAAACTGGTGAAACATACTTAAGGCCTCCTATGCCTATATCCAAAAGCCTAATTCCGAATCTACTCACGTCCTTATATGTGGCAGATTGAACATTTCTATGTGGTCTGGTCAGAATATCAAGCTATAATCCTTCTAAATACATTTAAGAATAAAAGGTAAAAACAGTCCGACACCAGGCTGATGGCTTGACACTTCGATTGGGAGTGTCAGAAACTTGTCTGGTTTGTTTGTGTGTAGGCATGGGATGAATACAAAATGGTCCCATATCTCATCCGAGTAATGTACAGCTGCGGTTTCTTGGAGTCTATAGGTTTATCTGTATTCAATGCATGCATGCACTTTGTATGTACCCATGCAATGAGTACCATACCTAGGCTAGTGTAATTTGCCACATAACGTCACTGTCAAATCCATGCTCTCTGTGTGTGTGTGTGTGTGTGTGTCTCTCTGTGTGTGTGTGTGTGTGTGTGTGTGTGTGTGTGTGTGTGTGTGTGTGTGTGTGTGTGTGTGTGTGTGTGTGTGTGTGTGTGTGTGCGTGCGAGCGTGCGTGCGTGCGTGCATGTGTGCGTGCGTGTGTGCGTTTATGCGCGAGTGTGTGTGAGAGAGACATGCCAGCATCCATTTGAGTATATTGGGAAAAGAAAGTTTATAGAGCACTTCAAGATACTGGGGCTCATTTCCATAAATGGAGCTACTCTAATTATCTCTATAAATGGAGTTCTTATCTGCTGAAGTGTGTCTAATGCATACATTTATTAGTTTGTTATATGTGACAGGAATGTACAGTTATTATTTTGTTGCCACTTGACTAATCTTTGTGTCAGAGAGTTTAAACGTACAGTATCTGAGTTGTGTACAGATTTATGAATTACACATCCTTAATTTTAATTAATTAAATTGATACCTTTATAAAAGCAACATAAGCAAATTGAATATTCACCTCCTGTTCACTACCATTCTACATTCTACAAACATTAGCAAAGCAAATACGCATCCTCTGATTCGTGTTCGATTCGAGTTTCACTTTGGTGAACTTTGACTCAATGAACAGCAATGAGGTGTGTGGTTGACCCCACTTGGCTGTTGACTGTTCTATAAATCTAACTGACCCAAGATGGAGGAGAACAACAACCACAACCACTTAAACAGACAAAAAGAACCCAACAAATGTATATCTGTGAGCATCACATCCTATACTGCAACGCAGTCCACAAGACAGGAGACGATAATAAAATAAATAAATAATAAAACCTTTTTTAAATAGCACAAATTGCGTTACAAAGTGCCTTTACACATTCAAACAGGAAAATAAGCAGCAGAAAACATTTCAACAAACAATAGCAAAACATCAGCAAAATAAAAAAGAATAGAAGATATGACTTTTAACCTCAGCAGGCGATGGTCAGTCGCCTACATTAGCCCATGTTCTACCGGTGCTCTTCTCCAGTCCAGAAAATACCAAACAACTGTTACCTTACCATGCCCATCACCCACCATGCTTCATGGTGGCTCGCCTGTTTTCCATATGTTGATCCTTCCCCATCCATCCTTCCCCTTCGATGTCTCTCTTTTGACTGATACCTGTCTATTCAAACTCTAGACGGGCCCGCCCGAAAGTAATTAATGCAGCCGCGCCCGGCAGCGAAAACTATTGAGTTCTCAACAGGCCCGAAAATGAAGGCCCGGTCCTACCTGGACCCTCATCAAACCCTGTACACTCAAGACAATGCCCCCGCTGCCACTCTTAGATCTCCATATATGGAGCTGACCTGTTCTGACATTCCATATGTCTGACCTCATCAAACCCTCCACCCCTATACACCCCAAACCCTAGACTCAAGACACGCTCCATATATTCCCAGTACAGAATTCATTCTATATGTTGATCTGACTCCCCATGCCAAAGCGCCAGTGCTCGCCCAGCAGTCTGCCGTCACCCAGAAGGATGCGTGCACGCGACCACGCTCCAGCAGCCAGCATGTAATATGAGTTGAGGCATTACATTTTGTTTGACTCGGTTCCAGATTAATAGTGTGAAAATAGACTAAGTAAAAGCTCCCCACGCCTCACACTAATTGTATTGTATAACTATTGGTATTAAAAAGGTCTTAAAAGCAGCGACGTCTCCAGAGAATTGTGACTGGGGGAGCTGCCTATTTAGAGCAGGGCCTAATGAATCTTGGTTTACATAGAAGTAAACCAAGACTGTATGTTGGTTTGTTTGCTGTTGAGTGAGAAAACAATGTTGCACATTAAGATAATCATCTGGGAGGACAAGCAGGTAATGTGAATAAAGGAAAGAAAAGTAAATCTAGGAGAGTGAGGATTGTTGTCCATGTGTGACACAGAGTTAACCAGACAACCATCTCTCTCTCTCTCACACACAACCACACGCACACACAAACACATTTGCTTGTCTGTTTGTTGTGACTGCACAATATACTTGATGACTTGACCACGCACGCACGCACGCACGCACGCACGCACGCTCGCTCGCTCACTCACTCACTCACTCACTCACTCACTCACTCACTCACTCACTCACTCACTCACTCACTCACTCACTCACTCTATCTATCTCTCTCTCTCTCTCTCTCTCTCTCTCTCTCTCTCTCTCTCTCTCATATACTCAATCAAACATTGATCAGCTTTTCAAGACTAATGTTTGTGTCATTATCAAGACTAATACATTTACAATGAAACACACACACACACACACACACATATTTCCATTTCTTCATGAGGCATATATGAGACGCTATAACCCTCTGACTGCACTGCAAAACTGATGGTCTGTGGTATGAAGAAAAGTGTACTGAATGTTCAAGCTTGTGTGTCAAGGAAGGTGGCAGACAGCTTGAATTTATAGAGGTGCATATTTAGTCACATTTTTACCTCAGCCAAAATAGTGGAGCAGGCCGTCAGCCCAATTGTGCTCACCTGAGGTGGGTGTGGCTTAGGGGACTATTATTATTATATAGGGAGCTCTCCTAGCTGCAGCTCACTCTTCTCTCTGTCCTCCCTGCAAGCAGAATTGCCACCTGGCTCAATGGGCCTAACCACCCTTTTGTTAACCACTCTCCATACATCCATACACTGCACACATCGCTGATAACTGATATTCTAACATCCCACACTTCATTATTTTGCTATGCTTTATTTACTTTAATAAATATATAATATTTGTATAAGTACAAATACAAAGAAATTAATAATGCAGACAATTACCACACAATTTTAAATAACTCAAACAAAAGCCATGTGTTTGTGGTTGCAGCACTGCTTTACCTTTCTAGCAGCAAACCCCAACTGTTCAATTCACATCTAGACAGCATATTCCACAGAAGGATGACAACACGGTAACCTTGATAAAAGAACATTTACAAGGCCATTTAAAAAAAATGGCTCTCTAAATCTAAGTAATCCTAAAACAATACATTAGAATTGAACATAATACAATAATAGAAAAAGAGGGAAAACTTGCACCAGAACGATTTGCAAACTATACGCCCCCCATCGCTGTGAGTTTTCTTTTCTCATCATTTGACAAGAAAGCAGGCACGTTGTCAGGACCTTGCGGCTCTTAAGGTGTGCACAAGCAAGGTGTAATAAAGCCAAAGTTATCTCAAAATGTAATAGTGAATAGAAAAGAAAATCACCCGTGTGAAGTGAGTGGTGCAACTCCGTGTGGCGTGGGTGTCCCCGTGGGGTCCCCGGAAGTTCCAGACTCACAGGAACGCGGCCAGGGTGCCGCCCCGGTTCTGGCAAGCGTGTGTGTTATTTTCGTCCTCGGACACAGCCAGGGACACAGCCAGCCAGGGACACACATAGCTGTCTAGAGGAGTGGTTGCACCACTCAAATTCGGCATCAATAAAATGCAACGTGGGTCAAATCACTCCAAAATAAAGACAGAACAACAGTAGAAACAACTACAGGACTAATAACTAAAACAGTTTAATGAATAAAACAACAATACCAGGGATCCTTTAGTCCAGTGTACTGGGAGGAGCCATGTTTTAAGATCACCTTTGAACCTTGGCAATGAATCCAGTGATTTTAGAAAGCATTCTACCACTGAGTGGTGGCTGCAGGCATGTAAGCATTTTTGAGCGTTCTGAATTTGGGGGTTACGAGGTCATAGTTACTCGATCCCCCTGGTATAGTACATGTGAACATCTTCCCTTGAAAAGCAGTTGATCCAGACAAGTGCCTGTGCACAATACCTTTGAGGATCTTGAAAACAAGATGCAATGATATAGTGCAGTGGTTTTCAACCCTTTTCATATCAAGGCCTTTTATTTATTCTGCATTTTAGCCACGGACCACGTTGGATGAGATTTTGTTCACAATTCCATGCTGTATTGATGTGGCACTGGTACCATAGGAGAACACTGGTACCATAGGAGAACACTGGTACCATAGGAGAGATAACACTGGTACCATAGGAGAACACTGGTACCATAGGAGAGATAACGTCTGGTACCATAGGAGAGATAACACTGGTACCATAGGAGAGATAACAGGAAAATGTTGATCAAAATGTTGAATTTCCCCTTCAAGGGTAGTGCATAAAAGGGGTGACCAGGTTTGAGGCATAGACCTCCTTCGGCTCTGCGGTGAGTATAGGCAAGCTTTCCCGAGATTCCTTGTGAAGCATGAGTGAAGCTTGCCAAGCTTCCACGTGCGTCACAGAAGGGGACGTTCGGTAGGCCAATCAAACGTTTATTTTCTCATGCCATTGCAATTGATAAATCCCGGAAAAGACGCGCTGTGATTGGCCAGTATAGTCACTTGAGTGGCAGCGACGCAGCGTGCCTTCCACACTTCTCCTTATGCTGGAGACACATGTCAACTACAGCAGCCAATAAGGCATCTATTGATTTAATATCTATGGTTTGAGTCCTCATGTTTGGCCTGAAGCCTGATTTGTTCATATATTACCCATGCCACTGAAACTGTGATTTTATATACCTGCTGCTATTTTTATATGCCCTCTGCCCTCCCGAAACTTGCGTGCGTGTGTGTGTGTGTGTGTGTGTGTGTGTGTGTGTGTGTGTGTGTGTGTGTGTGTGTGTGTGTGTGTGTGTGTCTGTGTATGTGTGTGTGTGTGTGTGTGTGTGTGTGTGTGTGTGTGTGTGTGTGTGTGTGTGTGTGTGTGTGTGATTTGAGGCTGGTTTTAATGCTCTGAGGGGATTCTGTAATTATCCACTGTCAACTTTATGGCCCAACAGCCAATGCTTCTTGACCCACGCTTACATTGATTTGTGTCCAGATACGAGAGCAAATCAAACATCATGGTCTTCCAGTGTTACTAAATCTCTCTGTGTTGTAATTAGCTCCCTTCGGGTTGGAGGTGTAGTGAATAAATGTGTGTGTGACTGTGTGTGTGTGTGTGTGTGTGTGTGTGTGTGTGTGTGTGTGTGTGTGTGACTGTGTGTGTGTGTGTGTGTGTGTGCGTGCGCTCCCGTGTGCATTGATTGATTGATTGTATTTAAGTATTTATTAGCAGTTTTACAGAATTACAGTACATTTCAAGCACAACTCCATACAAAAACTTGTATGCACCATACAAAAACTGTTAACTGTGGGACGACACCATAAAGCATTACACTTGTTTACAATAGGGTCCACCATTTTCAATTCATCAGAACATTAAGAGACGTACAAATATGACGCGAAGCCTGCGCAGCTAGTTCAGATCGGGCGGTGGCTCAGGGGTAGAGTGGCTGGATGGTAACCGCAAGGTTGCCTGTTCGAAGTCTCCTATCCTCCTGGTGGAGACCTGTGCCCAGAAGGGCACTTTTTCTAGTTTCATTTGAGATCCGATTATCTGAGCAAAATTCCATGAAGATTAAGATTAAGCATGAGCACTTTTAATTTGAACAGTGAGATGTAAAAATAATCTAGAGCCATGGCCATGACAAGTTCCATATTTTAAACCTTAAAACCCTGTACCAGTGTTCTATTCCTAATGGAATGGCCCAATGCCAGTCACTCTCATATCTCTTGTTATTAAATCTCAAGTATCAAATTAACTTTGTTCTTCTACTGTCTCACCACAGGGATGTCCTTACACTTTATTGTACTGTGCTGTACACAGATGCTGCAAACATGAGATCAAATGTAGACATTTGCTGATGGCTCTACAACGTGTATGCGACATGTTGCAGGGAGCTTGTAGATTGGCTATATTGTCGAATAGCCAAAGTATAGAATAGGGCTTTAAATGTTTGTACATTTCGTAATAAGAATCTAAATCTGCAAAGTGACTATAGTATTAAAGCCCTCAAATATAATATATATTTTCCTCTGAGATATAGTGGGATATAGCATAAAGTATCGGAAAATGGGAACTCAAGTAAAGTAACTACTAACTACTATACCTCAAAATTGCACTTAAAGGGGAATACCACAAATGTTTAACATTTTACCATGTCATTAATATACCTTAGAGTTGTTGTGTGGAAATAATAGCCTTACACCGGGGCACCACCGCTCAACGTGCCCGGTGGAGCCCCGGTGTTAGCAGCCTACATGTCTGTAACTCAGAGAGTGTACACCCTCTGAGTTATGGGGGTCTGTGGCCTAATTGAATAAACTGGGGATCCTTGAAATTGAAATGTTTGAGAACCACTGAGGTAAAGTAATAGCTGTTTATGAGGGGAAATGATTTGTGGTTGAGTTCCCTGTGATAAGGCACAGCTGAGAGGAAAGTCATGAGATTAAATGCTGATTAGATGTCTCTTACATTGGGCTGGCGTAGGGATCTCCATATTGGCCATGGGCTGTGCTTTGATGTTAGGCATGTCCATATAAGGGCATTTCCCAGGGGTTCACACAAAGCCGGGACAAGTAAAAAAAAAATGTTTGACCAGTTTTCTGGAAAGTGTGTTTGTTGCACAGGTTTTTGCACAAGCTCAGTTAAGTATCAGATTTGCTGAGGCTCAACAACGTCACATCCACCATGGTGTCTTTCTCTGATGACATGTTCTCTGTCGGCACTGCTGCTGGCGTTAGGGTCCTGATTAGAGCATTGGGATTTTTGGGGGAGCCCATCTCTCTGCTCGACTCAGAGGGGCCCTTAGAACGCGTCTTCTCCTTTCTCTGTTGCTGCTTCTCCAGCTTGGACAGCTGTCTAGAGTCTGTGGGACCAGTGGGTGATGTCAACTCGATGGTAACAGGTCCGTTATTGTGAATGTGGACCTGCATGTAGGCTCCAAACTGCCCAGCCTTAACAAGCTCTGGCTTGTAGACACTCCTCATATTCTCCAGCATGTGGTTGTATAAGGGCTGGGCCAGCTCGGCGGGCATGGCCGCGTGGAAGTCTGGCTTGTTTCCCTTCAAGACAGCCTGCAGGGTGAACTGGCTCACACACAGCACTTCAAACTGCCGCTCCATGACGCTCTTGGTCCACGCCTTGCCATTCTCGTCCTCAAATACCCGTAGGTTGAGGATCTTATGAACTATGTAGTCAACATCTTTCTGGGTGTCCTCCACGGATATCCCCAGCAGGACACACAGTCCTCGCCCTATGGAACATATCTGCTTCTCTCCCACTGTTACACTCGCTTTAGTTACTCTCTGAATGATGGCTTTCATTGTTTAGTTTTTGTTGATATACAGAACACACAACGCAACACAATAACTCCAGAACTTCATGGTGTGCTTTCAGCTCAAATAAGGACTTGCACTGATACAGCACAAATCACATGCCCATAAATGGAAATATCCGTTGGTCATATGCCCAGCAGAATCAGATTATGCCCACATATAGACATGCCAAGATGTTTCATACAACATTATCAGCACAAATATGCACATGCTCAAATAGGCATGTCACTCACATGACCATATGGAGATCCCTGATGAGTGTTGGTAAGTTGCACATCTGTCTCAGGGCCAGAGGTACGACATCTCCGTTCACTTCATGGGGCCGGTTGGCGGCCCCTGGCGGCTATGGGGAGCATAGATGGGGAGCAGAATTGTGACAAAACCCTGGACTGGAAGTTCACGGAAGGCACTGGAAAATATGGGAGTCGAGTAGACAAGGCATTAACAAACAACTTTTTAATGACCATGACCTTTGAAAATAATAATCGATGCAGACAAAGGAAAGAAGACATGTCACAGGTTATTTTCGTATACCTTGTTAACAGTTCAGTATTCAGTTAACAGGTATGTATGTTGCATGATACATACCGAAAATTTCAGATATTTGCGCCGCTCTAGATTAAAACAATGTATTTAAAACAGCCACTTGTCAAGTTGTCACACTCCAGCTCTGTTTGACTATAGTGCTCGAGCGCTCAGTTTCTGCCCCCTCAATGACGGCGCTGGACGCACAGATGTGCTGCAGCGCAAAATTGCAAATAATCCCATATCACTCCAGCTGGATATATGCAAAAGCAATTACCTGCATATAAGCAAGTATACCTGTATTTCTCAACCAATCAGTCAGGCTTTCAATGTGTTCAACTAGAACTTTAGTTACATGAACGAGAACAGTGGTCCCTCATTGGCCGGTGGAATATACCGACATACATACCCAGCCGATCGCTGTTCTTGGTCCCTGATTGGCTGATGGAATACACCGACATGCATACCCATTACCCAGCTGATCGCAGTACTTGCTCGCGCAAGTAATTAGTCACAGGCAAAGACCAGTTTTCACACTGTATTGTTTTATAATAATTTATTCCCTTTGCCTTTGTTTCTAAGCCAAAATACAGTTCTGTGTGATACCAGTTGAGACCCACCTTGCTTGAAAGAAAGCCTTGCTAATGATGGAGAAACATAACAAATTAAATAAAATCACATAATTCACTTTTATGTCCCAATTCAGCCAAATCACTTTTGCCCAATCAAATCATCACTATGAGGTACACATGAGTACATCATTGAGTTGAAACTCAGAGGTTATAGACTTATAGTTAGTTAGTTTGAATCTTACATGAAATATTTATGTAGCCAGTCAGATCTGAGCCTCAGGGGCCACCATAGGGATGGCTACACTATCCACTTCCTGGTTTTCAATCAGTGTTACTATTTAAAGGCCTTGGCTTGTAGTCTACGCCAAACAATAGGCTGCTTGGTGGTTACATGGCTGTGGCTCCTGAGACCTGAGTCTTGCACTTATGCTTGTTTAATGCTGTTGCCAGGGTGAGTAAGGTGTTTCATGCCTATTGGTTTAATGCTGTTTATACTGTCTGGTAATAGTAAATAACTCTGCTGTTATAATAATTCAGGTTGATCATGTGCCAAGCCATTGCTGTGGCGAGAGGGAGTGTTGACAACTGAAGGTACGCAAACAGACAGTGTTGTTTAAGCCTACTTTGTGTTTGTTGGTGTAATTTTTTTTTTATCTCATCCTGTAGATTGCCACTGCTGCTTTGTTTAGCTTGAGTTCATACATTGATTTGATTGCTTTTAGTGTTTAGGAAATGATTCCCAATGCATTTTTCCCATAGACATTTCAAATGGTATTTATTTAAAGGCGGTTACGCCGTGGACAAAGCCAACTCGAGTCATGACAATTCATGACAACAAACACAATATTTTGGACCAAACAAATAATTACAAAGAAGAAAAACAACAAAAAAAGTGTTTTAACCTGCTTTTTTCTTAATAAATATTAATAATTAATTAATAAATATTGTCTTCCTACGGTGTATATTTTGTATAAATCTTAACTTTTGAATAAATGTTATACAGTGTGGGGGAAACTCACGTCTCAGTCTCATTGTGCGAACTTGTGTTTTCGCCGGGGAACCCAATTTAGAAGTATTCATTCTTTAATTTCCTTGATAAACACATCATCGTCGTACATTTTATAATATCCTACGAAAATTCCTTGCCCCACCTGGTTACATTTAGTAAGATCAATGGGTGTTCTGATTTGAAAGCATGCACTAATGCACTCAATTAAACTGCAGCCATAAGAGATGAGAACTGATAAGCCTAGTAACCTACAATGCCATCAAGATCCATGAGCACACTATGACCTGCAGGATATCCACTTTTCTTTTTACAAAGAGGACATTTTAATTAATTGCATTTTATAGCACCTTTCCAAGTGCTCAAAGCACTTTACAATAGTTCATTCATTGGGAGGTGAAGCAGTGAACAGTCGACACCAGCATCCTCAATTCCCACACCAATGGTGGCAAGCTGGCACAGACCATACTCATTGGAGGCAATGTAGGGTTCAGTGTCTTGCCCAAGGACACTTCGACATGTAGACAGCGGAGCCGGGATTCAAATTAACTGCCGACCCACAGATCATTGGACGACCATTATCCTCTACCTCCTGAGCCACAGCCGCCCAACAAATTTGACTTGAATATCATATTTGTTTCAAAGGTCCGCTAAATAATTATTTCATGAACATACGGTAATACATTTTTTGCAATATCAATAATGTACCAATAACCCACCGATAAACCATTTGACTGGCCAATTGAAGACTTTAAAAGCCTTTTTGAGGGGTGCTATAGCTTTCGGTCATATGCAGGGCAGCCAAGTCTATATGAATATGTTTGTTTAGACTATAGAGCACTTGTCTTTAAACAAACATAGAGTAGCAGCCAAGTCTATTATGTACTTTTAATGTTTGTTTAGAGCACTTTAAACAAACATTACCAAGCGCCTACTTTTTAATTAGTTTGATTCTTTGCATATTACTGCACTTTGGCTTTGAAATGTTACCAAAGTCAATTGGGAGCAGCAATACTGGTGTCCAGATTATTCTTAAAGCCTACTGTCTATGGCCACTGTTTCTAACTATCCTGACCCAGGAGGTCTGGGATGTGCATGTCTTTCTTTCAGCACCTAAACGACAGTTTCACCCATTTAACTAACTTTGCTGGCCGACTTGGAAAACTGTTGAAATGGACATGAGTGCATATTTTTATTGTAACTCACAGTGAATTGTAAAAGAACAAGTACTTTGCAGGTATTGTCACAGTATATGTTTGTTGTCATGGGGGTTTGATTGTGATGTGATTGTTTGGCACCTGGCTCTTCTGCAGTACTGGTGATCCTCTTGACTGAGTGGAGGAAGGTACCAAGTGCTATAGAGCAGGAGGGGTGTCTGTCTGTGTTACAAGAGCTCTTGTGTTATGTTTTCTATTTATCTTGATGTTGGGTAATTTTTTATTTGTATTTGAATTGGTTTAGTAAAACGAAGTAATTGTGTAAGTTAACTCATGGGCCATAGTTTGCCTTATTTGAGATAAGTGGTTACCAATTAGTTCTGTGTCTTGGTATGGTCTCACCCAGTATAAAAGGGGGAGGCTGCAGGATGCTGAGGTTCAGTAGGGGCTTGGGCAACAAGCAGGTAGCACCCAGGGAGAGCTGGGGAAGGGTTTATAGCCTAATAGAGTTTCTCAAGTTCTGGGTTTGGTTTCCTATTTGCTTTACAGTAATTTTCTGTCTTTTGTAAGTTTAGTCTTCAGTGTTTCTTTTGTTTGTCAGGTCTGTGTTTCCACTGTGAATAACCTGCATCCGGGAGAAATGAAACACCCTAAAAGGTATTGCTGGAATCTGTCACTTTTTGGAGCCTTGGCCAACTTTACAGCCACTATATGCAAACTGTTAATAAAGTAGACCTAGCCTATAGCCTGTATTCAATCAATCAGCTTCTCTCATCAGAATACATGTTTCATAACGTTTCAATTTCAGTCTCTGAAAGGCAAGATAAGATCGAGTCCTCACATCTTATCCCCCCCCTCTCTCTCTCTCTCTCTCTCTCTCTCTCGTGTCTCCGCTCTGCTATTCTCTCTTACTCTCGCTTTATGAATACTTTCTAGTTACACTGCAACTCGACCACTTGACGTCATCAGAGAGTCGGGGGAAAATATCCAGTGAGTATAACTCACGCACGCACGCTAGAGAGCGCAGAACACATTGGGTTCAGCTCCAGCCTCCACCCTCCAGTCACCACTTTTTTCCTACTTGAACTCTGACGCCGCGCAAAGACTATCCCAGCGATATTTTATTCACCCTCAAATACATGTTATAATAAAATAAAAGGCAACATAAATAATCCATCAAAAGATTTGAACGAAAAATACAACTCAACTCAAAACAATAACAGGACTTTTCCGTGCAGGATTCGCAGTAGGCTATGCGTGTTTCTTGTGACTCATGGATTGTACCTGCACCCATGGGCCGAGCCACGAGATGAGCAGCGGGCAGCGTGGGGGTGTCTGGGGCACGAGGGCAAGTCTGGACGCGCAGGTAAAGGATAATTCTTCTAGCTCTGCTTTATGATTTATTTGTGACCTGCGCAAGATGTGCGAATCGAATATAGCGCCGTTTATATATTGGAAGTTATAACTTAAGTTATTATGTTGACTTTGTGCTAGTCTACATTTGTAAAACTATAGGGTGAGTTAATTGTCTTAAACCTGATAGCCGAATGCTTATTCTGAACTGAATTAAGTAGAATTCAGTTCAGTATAGGCTAGCTATTACTTCATTTTAATTTGTAGGCTATACAATATTAGATGATGTGATGATGAGTTGACTTGAAAACCTTGTTTGAAGTGGCTATATTGACTTGACTTCCATGATTTCGTATATTCATTTAATTGCAATGCGGTAGGCTACACGTGTGTGCGTGCAGTGCATGTGTGGCTTAATTGTTGCTCCGATGAGTGTCCGCTGCGCATCTCATTCCCGGTGCGTTTTTGGATGCAAATTAAATGCAATATAAAGCTAAAGGCTTATGAGATTATTTTCTTATCGCATAAGTGAGTTGATAATTATTGATATCCGGTCATGCATGGCCAATTGGCCACCAAAAACCACATATACCGGTGTGTGTGCGTGCGCGTGTGTGCGCGTGCGTGCCAAGCGCGTGCGAGAGAGAGATTTGACATCACATAAGGGATATAATATGATAGTTATATCTTTTCACACTCATGCCTTTCAAGCTGGTTGCTCTCTTAACTCTTCTGGCTTGATGAGTAGACTATATGAGCGGTTGGCTGGTCCATCTTGATGAGTAGACTATATGAGCGGTTGGCTGGTCCATCTTGATGAGTAGACTATGAGCGGTTGGCTGGTCCATCTTGATGAGTAGACTATATGAGCGGTTGGCTGGTCCATCTTGATGAGTAGACTATATGAGCGGTTGGCTGGTCCATCTTGATGAGTAGACTATATGAGCGGTTGGCTGGTCCATCTTGATGAGTAGACTATGAGCGGTTGGCTGGTCCATCTTGATGAGTAGACTATATGAGCCGTTGGCTGGTCCATCTTTAGAGCAGTGGCTCTCAAACAACAAGGAGACCAGGATGTATTTGGCTAGTCCAGACCCCCAAATATTTTGTGTCGGGGACCCCATAACAGATAGGTGTTGTATTATTATATATTTTGTCACAGTAGCCTATTCATCTTTCAGCGCCACCTGGTGGTCACCAGTTTAGGCTCTGAGTGACAATTCTCCCATTATAAAGAGAAAGAATTTGTAATTCTATTATGCATGTAATGTGCATGTCATCACCTGTACAGTACACCAGATTAGAGGAATTTTCAAAATATGGATGAAAATAAAAATAATATATTTTTTAAAGAATATAAAGGGAAGACGTCTTGACGCCGTGGCATCCATTACAAAGACGTCAATTAGACGTCTTGACGTTTATGGCTACTAAACAGTTTTAAAGATAAAGTATAAATTAGGGTTCGATTTGTGGGCTACAACTTTACAGTCACTAAATGTGATACGAGTGGAAAATGGTAAATGGTGCATTAGCGCTTTACATAGATTGTGCATTACATTCACACACACACATTCATACACCGATGGTGGTGTATGCAAGGCTCAAGGACACTTCAGCGCTGACTCTGGGGAGCCTCGGATCGAACTGGGAACCACCTGGCCGCGCTACTGGCCACTCTACCCGCCTTGAACCACTGCATGCCGCTCAGGGGTAGGAACACAGGTGTTCTGTAGAGATAAACCAGCATAATCCTACGAGTGTACGCATCAACAGGTGCACGCATGCACTAATGATAGGGGTTGCACATTGTCATGTGATTTGGTATACAGGTTTTCCATGCAGAATGATAATGCTGTATGTAATAATATATATAGGCTTTCATTGTGTTGATTTTCTTGATTTTGTAGAATGAGATGGTGAGAATGGAATTGTTAGCTCCATATAACGGTCATGAATGGGATCTGTACTCTGGGTCCAACATCTGCAAGACATCAGCCTCCTGTCTCTCTGTCATTTCCTGCACTCATTATCCAATAGGTCAGTTTACGTTGATGACATCACTGACACTGACTGTGGAGGGTGGGATTAATGCGATTTTCACTGACAGATGAAATGTCTCTGTTCAACCCAGAGTGTGTGTGTGTGTGTGTGTGTGTGTGTGTGTGTGTGTGTGTGTGTGTGTGTGTGTGTGTGTGTGTGTGTGTGTGTGTGTGTGTGTGTGTGTGTGTGTGTGTGTGTGTGTACCTGCGTGAATTTGCAGGCGTACATGTTGTGAGAACATGACATACGTCATAACGCAGTCTGGGTTAATGTTTATTAAATAAACGTGTGCGTTGTCTGGCCATGGCAGGTCTGCTTTCAACACATCTGCATGTATAAACCGTAAACGTGTGTGTTCCATACTGATTTACACACACGCACGTGTGTGTTCCATACTGTACACGCACGCACGTGTGTGTTCCATACGCACACACGCACGTGTGTGTTCCATACGCACACACGCACGTGTGTGTTCCATACGCACACACGCACGTGTGTGTTCCATACGCACACACGCACGTGTGTGTTCCATACTGATTTAGTGGATTTACCATGTATAAACAGTAAACGCACACACGCACGTGTGTGTTCCATACTGATTTAGTGGATTTACCAATCATTATATATCTGTTCTAGATGATATGAAAAGTGAGCATTGAGGAGAACCGGCGTAATGTCCCGACTACCGTTTCTTTTTTGAGCGCTGCCTCCGTTCCATTACGCAGCTACTGTATGTGTTTCCCTATGTCTGTCCCTATGTATCAGAGGCGAATACTTCTTATAACTGTCGGGGGTGCCTGCCCCGCCCCCCACCCCTAGGGGAAAAAAACGTTGGGTAGGCCTACTTCTTTGTAGACAAGACAAGTGAGAGAAACTTTTATACTCTACCTGGCAGGTTAAGGTCACATTCTCACCTAATACTTTGGTAGACTCGAATGCGTATGGGCGGGGATTTTGGGATTCTTGCATATTTAATTGGCTACGGTTTGCCTTCACACTGTCATGATCCGCAGCAATTGGAAACGCAGCAGGGGGGACCTTTATCATGTGTTCCATTCATAAACTAGCCTACACAGTGAAATGATAAATCTATGGTGATAAAATTATACTCATAACGTGCATATGTGTCGTGCCGTCTGGGACTGGACCCCCCCCCTTCTCTCTCGCTCTCTCACTATAAGCACGCAGCCACGCACTGTTCTTTTGGGCATGGAGGCACAGCGCTGAGCGCACTGATATAACAGACAGCAGCGCAAAATGTTTACAAGTTTATCGAGATGAAAGTTCCTACTCCCCACTAGTCCCCACACAGTGACAGCACTCCATGTTTACGGCACGCACAGACAGACAGAATATTCTGTAGGCTATAATACTATTACACTGCACTGCAGTGTTTGTGTTTTCTTAAGCAATTGATTAATGTACTCGTCCTCATTTCGATCAGGGCTTCAGTCTCCACTCTCCTCATTCGACCACGTCTATCCACGGTAACGGAACATCTTTGCGCTGCGTAAAATATGCCTTCTCCGACTCCATCTCCAACTGTGTTCAGCTCCTCACCCGCCACATTGTTTGCTTCATTTCCTTTATTTGCTGCGGATTGCATTCACACCTGCACCGAATCGTAGTCAAGCGCGATTGGAAGCGAAGCGAAACCCCCGTTTTTGCTTGGAGTAAAATGTGGTTCTTTGCTGCGCATTAGGATTCGAAAGAGCCTTCACACCTGCCAAACGAAGCGCACTTTCTGAAAATGCGCAGCAGGATTCGTTTTAATCGCAGCAAAGCTCTCTGGTGAGAATGCGACCTAAAACAAAAGCCACCATTAGCATTTGAGTGCCTGTGTCCCTAAAGGTGTGACTATGTGACAACCACAGTCATGGGGAGGGGAGCTCAGGAAGGAGGTGTGCATGTGTGAGTGTGCGTTTGTGCGCGTGCACTGCGCACACACTCGTGATTCAGAGAGGGATGAAGAGAGAGGGATAGAGAGAGCTGCATACATGTGCATGTTGGCCATGGTGTGTGTTCAGGAACTCTATAATCCCCTAGCTGCTAACGGAATGCTGATTATCTCCACTGATATGCACACTCTCATTAAACTCATAAATTACCAACAGGTTGTTAATTTCGGTCTGATAATGGCACCTTTCCCAATTGTACTTTGAAATTACTTTACGCTATTAAGTTTAATGCGTATGCCTGTGAATCCACACTCACACATGCATGTGCGAGTGCACATGTGTACTGTATGATGTGAGAGCGAAGTTATCCAACATGATGCAAAAAATATATATATTTTTACACACATCTGTGTTGGTTTCGCATACTTGATGCATAATCTGTCCTTAATGAATGTGAGCACATGTAACCGTGGATGCCCGTGTGTGCATGATGTGAGAGATGTATCGAGTGTTTCTCATGATGTGAGAGATGTATGAGTGGTTTCTCATAATGTGAGAGCTGTATTGAGTGTTTCTCATGATGTGAGAGATGTATGAGTGTGTCTCGTTATTGCTCAGAGGATTCTCTTGGAGTTCTTCAGTTTCCCAGGCTGAGGGTGAAACTGAAAACCATATGATCTAACCTATCCCATCATTTCCTCACCGCCTCATCATCCTTCTAATCTCCTTTTTGTCCGTACGTCTTTCATTCACGCTAGGCCACGGAAGAAATGCCACCCTAAAATGTCTTAACCCGCGTCATGGTGGCGCTATAACAAGCAGATTTACGTTTTGACCTATAACTCATGAACATATGGGTCAAAATTATTTTGTTTCCCTTTGATCATTACGCAACTCCCTGAATAAGCAACACCATTTCCACCTGTTTTCTGCCATTTCTTTTGCAAAACACACAAAAGGTGTCAGATGTGGTGTGTCAGCTACTATTCCTACAGAGTTTAGTCCAAATGTCACACTATTCGATAAACCTTTTCTCTGAAGTCATGCAGTCATTAAGATGTATCTATCACATTTTTCATATTCCATTCCAATTGGCTATGATTGCCTTCCAAACTTTGCAGGAGTGGCTCGTTTCACTGGGTTACTTGGATTTTCACTACTCTCCATATAGTAGGCCTGACCAGATTACATTTTCCGCCATGTTGCAATTTTTGCTACTACTCTTTTTGTTATTTATCTGATCTCTGGGTCATGTGATCAAGATGTAGAAGTTCCAAAGTTTGCAGGCCTTGCCCTGCTTGGCCTTTTCTAATTTAACCTTTATCTGAACCTTTTCAGCAACGCCCTGCTTCACAATCCAATTTGTTTCTCAAATACAATCTTTACAACTGACTGTCCATGCTGTTCTTTGCAAGTATTCAGACATCATCGATTAATCTGCTATGGTTTCTGTGGTAAACAATGTAATGACATACAGTAGGCGTGAGTAATGCTTATTTTATAGGCTGCCGTACGATGGCACCTGTCATTCGAAAAACATTGCAGAAACTCTCAGCGCGTTGTGAGCTCATAGATTGTAAGTATCAGGCTGCAGAGGTCATTGTCAATGTGTCCAGCCTCAGACAACCTTAAAATCCTTTCAAACCACCCAGGAATGTGGTTGAAATCTGAGATGCATTTTTATTTCTCTCCATTGGATTTGAGCTGTCGGTCTGAACATAGACTTACCCTGTTGGCCACTGAGCAGCTCCACTGGTGCCTTGCTCAAGAGCAAGTCAACGAGGTTATATTGAGGGAGGTGTGTGTCGTGTTGCTCGTTCAATTCCCCGCCCAGCTGTTTAGCTGTAGCTGTCGTGTAGAAACCTATCGCCAAATTTTTCTTTTCTTCTTAAATTAACTCCCTACTTAATCATACGAGAGCATTACGCAAAAGTGTAAAATGTGCAGATCTTCTGTACATCTCAAGACGCGGCACGAAGAAATTTGCTTGTCGATCTGCTATTTTTTTACTTGAATCCTGAAAATGAACATTTTTGGACGTATAGAGGTTTCCATAGCGATGATATCGATTGTCATCACAATATTGGGATTTTACACTATTTGATTTTGTCCATATGCCATGCCCTAATATGACCCCATATCAACCGTGCCTCTGTCCTCCCACTACCTCTGTATAGTTGTGTTCCCACAGATCCTTGTAATCACAATCTCTGCTCTTTATTTGTTGCTCTCTAGCTCTATATACTATTATGTATTTCTTTGGCCTCCCTATCGCTTCATCACACCCTATTCTTCCTTCGAGTTGAATGAACACTCTGTCTCCGCTCCACATCTTATACTCTCTTTTATTACTCCCATGTATACTATAAGAAATGTATTTATTTTGTGCTCTTTCCTGAAGTGTATAATTGAATTGCTCCTGCCCTGGCTCATCTCGCACAGTGGTGTGTGTTTGTTTGCATCCATGCAGCAGTCACACACACTTTACAATAGTATTTAGCCAAGGCTCTTGGTCAGAGTGACTTACGTAACGCCGTAGCTTCATGGGGCGTACGTCAGCGTTGCATCATCGTCAACGTAGGGAATGTTCCCTTTGTAATCAATGAAGGGTGCTCCACTGGTGACGTTACCCTGCGCGTTGCATTTTGACGGCGTCACTGTTCGCCCTGGTTCATTTTTCAAAGTCAGTGGAGCCCCGGCGGTCATGAACATGAACCATGGTCAACCAACACCAAGTGTGAGCATTTGAATGGGGTGACAGAATCTGAATGAGGCTTCCAGGTGGCGCTATTAAAAGCAGATGTGAATAATGCAGGGTAGAGGCTTTTCCTTCGCCTCTCTGGATTTGATCGGGCTAGCGGTGCCGGATATTAGCTGCGGACACACGGACTGACGGACAGACAGGGTGCAAAACATAGTCTCAAATAATTTCGAATTTTAACCTGGTCTGACATACTCAAGTCTTATTTGATTAAAATTTAGTCAAATTTATTTGAGCTTAATCTGAAATCTTCCACTCCCCAGTCCCAAGACAGCAACCCCAAAAAACAATATATGGCTCCAAATGTGCATTGTGCTTTTGTAATTAGACAGACTGTTGGACATTCACCCCCAGGGATATCACTTACCCTGCATGTCCATGTCTTTCACCATCTCCCCAACCAATGTTCTAGTCACGCTACCCGTCTGTTGTCATGACGCCTATTGTGGTGACAGCCGTTGTCCTGGTACTCTGTGGCACCAGTGAATGTTATTGTCAAGTCTCATGGACCTCATGCAGTCCACTTCTCGTTCTCACGCTGCTGTGACACATGCATGCATGCACGCATGCACACGCATGCACAATCTCCTGTCAGATCACTTTAAACTGTGCATTTAGCGTTTTGATGATTCTTTGAGCACAAACTTGCTGAATGTATAGCAGTATGTCAGCAATTCATCTAACTAGAGCTAAGGACCAAAGAACTTCTGCGCTGCATTTTTCCATTATTCTTTATACCTTTTAACAGGGATTGTGAAATAAAAGTTTTTTGTCATTTTTCTTATTTTTTTTTAGGTGTTCTGGCTCAAACAAGTGCTCTGATTTGCCTGTGGACTGTGAGTTAAGAGTTCACAAATTGCCAGCAGATAGCGCTGTTGAGGGATTTTTCCTGTATTCATTGCAGCTCAAAAGGCTTCAGAACACCCCGGGCTACAGCAAATCCACTGAATGTTCAAAGTTCAGGTTGTGTGGGTGTAATTGTGGGAAGTCATAAAAACTAAAATAAATAAGTGAAAATGTCATAAACTTTAATTTTCCCCATGGCTCAAACTGACAGAATTTCATTTCATTATTGTAATGATTGATATGTTGTTAATTGACTGCCAAGAATGTCTCTTTACGTCTTTTCAAATACAATACACTTCCAGGGGTGAAAGTGGCTTGAAGTTATTGACGCAACTCCATTTCGGGTCAACACCCACACAGCAATCACCAACATGCATAGAAAACTGCATTTTGGCACAGTTATTATCCTACTGTCTCTACCCTGCCTCCTCCGCGTTTGACTCAAAACGATTGTCTGTAACCACATTATCAGCTTCTTCAACTCCATCTTTTCTCATCTGATAATTGTTTGTTGCATTGTGCTTCATTTATCTTTTGAATTGAATTCTCTAACAAAAGTTGTCGGTGTATTCATTTCCCCTCAAGTTTGTTTTCTTTCTTTTTCAGAAAAGACGTGTAATTGATTGTAACAGCTTTGACAGCTGCCGTCCCCTTTTCTTAACGGAACTGCCACTGAATCTTTTACCAGAACGGCGTTCTGGCCCATTCCGGATGACTTTCACACCTAAACGCTTCACTGCCAAAGACTATATCCAATAGTCTTTTCAGTGGTTGGCAATCTTTTCAGTGGTTTAGCTCTTTGCCAAAGTATGAATAGTTTTATGTTGCTAAGCACGGTTACAACCGGAAAAAGTTTGTCACTAAAACTGTACTGTGCATTAATTTAATAGTACTTCTCACGCATGTCTATGTCTTCTGACTCCTAGATTGAGGATAGGTGACTAATTATTAAGGTTTTACCTGTAACCTCTCATGCTCACTTTGGATAAATGGAAGTGGAAATAGTCTATAGTGTGCCACAGGGTGATGGGATGGGGGACAGGGACATGAAAAGGCATGGTAGATATTTATTCAAAGGAAATGTGTGTTTTCATCTGACACGTACTGGACTCTGCTGTGGTTACATGCACAGCAGAACCCTCTTACACTTTAATATGCCTCCATGGTTAAAGATTGAACACCGCTGTCATCAAACACAAAGGGCTGTGTCCTCTGCTGCCTCAATGCCTTAGCGTGTGGTGGTGGATATTTAGTGTGCCGTTCATTCATTCCTTCCAACACACAAAAGACAGTTAACCACTTAAGACCTCCACTTAAGACCTTCACCTTCACTTAAGAACCACACCGGTTCTACATGTCTTCTAAATCCAGTTTTCTGAAAAAAATTATGTTATAGTGGTTCTTAAACCTTTTCATGTCAAGAACCCCATGATGTATCACAAAATGTTTTGTTCCAGGGACCCCCAGAGCCAGTTGCACCACTTCACACTAAGGCCAAGACTTGCATTACTAAAAGCCAAGCTATAAGGCTAAGTTTGAACTTAGTGTGAGGTGGTGCAACCCCCTACAGGTCTATAATAGGGGCAAACAAGGGCAAACATTCCTGCAGTGCAGAGCCAAGAGTATACGGAACACTCATTTCTACTATGTCCTCTTGCTCATGTTCTCTTCTAGGGGATAAACCAGGGGGGCAGTCAGACAGATATTTTGTGAAGCCACTAAGGAAATGAAAGTTCATATAATGGCCTGTTGTGGCGCTGTCATTGGACCCAGAAAAACCCATAGCCCCATAGAAGTCCATGTATTTGGGCCCAACTTCACCTAGACTGTATTACCGTAATAAACATGGTCATGAATACTTTCTTCTTCCAGTCACTAGTTTAAAGTCTCATTTCTAATGTCATAATATTCTTTTTGGAAAATTATGGTCCCATTAATTAAAACAATGACCATAAAGTCGCGTATGTTCTGAGGGGCGTGGCTACCGTTACTGTCTATGATAGGGATTCCCCTCCCACTCGAGTCAAAATAAAAACCAACGGAGAAGAAGGGGGGAAGTCCCGCCTCGTTGTCTGGGCCAGCCAATGGCTAGCTGGACCAAAACGGATCTAGAAAGATGGCGACTTCCATTGCAAGGACTGACAGGCTTCATTTTACGTTCATGTTAGACCCGGGGAACGCTTTGTCCATATTTTTTACAGTCTATGGGATAAACTCGCCACCACCCCCAACCCCCCCCAAATGATCAATAGTGCTACATTGAGATCCTAAGGCTTCATATTATACAAATAGACCACAGGCAATTATGTGTCATAAGAGGTCTAACAAGTTCGACCGATCTAATCTGTCCTCATTCAACACATTTGCACCTCGCGCAATTTTTGATAGGTGACCTTAATTACATGGAAAACCCATTCCCTGCTCTTCCATCTCTCTGTCTCGCTCTCTCTCTTTTTAATCACTCTCTCTCCTCTGCTCTTTATATTCTTATTCCCAGGTCAAGCCTGGTGTAGAACAGGGTGAATTGAAAGATTTAGTGCTGCTGGCAGCCCACATAATAATGTGTTGTTTTCATTCTCGCCCCCTTCCTAAGTTCCTACACAAACCCTTGGGCCCTCATTTATCAACCGTGCGTACGCCAAAATATGGGTGCACGCCGAAATTACATTTATCATTTCCGCCAAAGCTTGAAATTGAACTTGACAAAGTTCAAAACTCACGTCTGGTCGGGAGCTGTCGTACGCTTTGTCCTCGGCTGTTTTTCTGTCGTACACAAGCGTAGCAGCATTGTCTGAACTGCTGACACACTGTCACAGGCATCTAAACATATGTTTTCACTCCTAAAATGTTAATATAAAACATATATATATTATATATATAATTATATATGTTAATATACATGTAATTTTTTTTAGAGATTTCCAACTTTACAAGTAATTAAAATCATGCAATTAAAAACAATATAACATGTTTACAATGTATTAGTTTGTGCTTATTCAAACCGTGCTTTACTGGCCTTGTTATGCGAGCGCACTTGTGAGATGATTTGGGAGCGCATGCGGTGATGCGGCATCACTGTGATATTATTTAAAAAAAGGCATAAATGGACTGCACGCCTTTATTTCCAAGTGACAATGACAGGCATACAGCTTGCCTATTTGCAATTGTAGCAGGCTATAGGCGCAAGGGGCTTAATCATTCACCATTTAAATAAGTGCTTTGACAGTTCAGATAAAAGCGAGATCATTTTCGGGGGTCAGGAGGACGGGACCGCGGCGTGCGTCGCCAACACATACAGTACCAGCACACATGCAAGCGGCAAGCCTTCATCCATATGTTTATGATTTGTTCATCAATGATCAAATCACTACATGAACGTTGATTATGACTGCCTTGACGACATGATAGCCTATCTCTCATGCAGGCATCACTCACCCACAGGACTTATCACAGCAGTGCGCAGTCTCACGTCTTCGCCATGCACTGCGCACAAATGGGTATAAAATTAATATAGGCCAGCCTACAAACGTATTCCATTCATGGCGATGCGAGGGAAACAGACAGGGTAGGCCTACAACTTTATTTAATTCATGCAGGTGTTCGTTCTTTATTTATTTAACAACACACCAGTTATTTGGGCTTGCAAGTTGCGTGTGCGTGCGTGTGTGCGTCCGTGTGTGTGTATGAGAGAGGGGGGTGAGGCGGGCAGCAAGGCACGGGAGAAACATTTTTTTCCCCTGTAACCATGGTTTCATGCAGGTCGTATTGCAGTTCATGTCGCAAAAACGAGGGCGAGGCTTGATTTCATAGGGCGTGCCAGATAGATTTCAGTCGTCACATTTATTAACGTCAGAACTAAATTAAGGATCAGCTGTTTGCGATCACTTTTTAAATGCTGTGGCGACGTGGCCGGGTGTACTATGAAACCCACACTCGAATTTGGGGCAGATTTTACACTCAATTGATAAATGAGGGCCTTGGTATCTTCAAACTCCATTTTAACCATGTTAGATTAATAGAAAACACCCGTCCTCAGTTCTGGTGACTCATAATGCCCTCCTGATACGTGAGGGGGCTTTTTTCCATTGT
The DNA here is from genome assembly GCF_963924005.1 of Protomyctophum bolini. Classification (NCBI taxonomy): domain Eukaryota; kingdom Metazoa; phylum Chordata; class Actinopteri; order Myctophiformes; family Myctophidae; genus Protomyctophum; species Protomyctophum bolini. The sequence continues at coordinate 32,021,764 of NC_137864.1, forward strand.
AATTCTATTTTTTTCATTTTCTAAAAAGAACAAGGTAATTGAAAAAATACGGTGGACATACACCGTTCAAAAACTGTCCGGGCTGTTCACAAAAGCCATGAGTATAGACGATGAAATTACCCAATTCTTTTTTTAAATCTCTTTAAAGGCGTAGTGAAATGAAAAAGACGTTTTTCACACTTTTAGACCATATTCCGTGGTCATCATATGGGCATACCTAACAATGGATGCCAAAAAAATGGGAAAATTCTCATTTCTGTGTTTTTATATCAAAAGTCCATGAAACGATTGTTTTATTTATTTATTAAAACGAAAATTTTACGTTTACATTGCCAAAGCAGAAAGAACAATACAACAATACAGCAATACAATCAAAACAAAAATTATGTACTTTGAAAGTTAGAATCTTCAATAGATCAACTTCTGTGTACCAAGATAACTCGATGAAGGTATAGTGCAGGAAAATACACAATGATTAGTCTTTAGGGTGGTTGTGTTCCATTTGATATCCTTCTCCAATGTGTTTGCACATTGTTGTACTTCGCCCAGCAGATATGGGAGTTTTTTGTCATTGGTCATGTTTTCAAAATCTCCGTGTGTGGTTGTAATCTGTGGGAAGTATGTGTCTCTGATGTCTTGGTACAATGGACAGATGGTTAGGAAGTGTAGCTCGGTTTCCACTTCGTTTGGTGTGCAGTGGGTGCATAGTCTGTCTTCTCTCGGGATACAGGTCTGCCTATGACGGCCTTTCTCGATCGCGAGACTGTGCTCACTGAGTCTGTACCTAGTTAAGATTTTTCTTTGTTTTGGGTCGGTCACGGTGCTCAGGTATTCTGCCACTGTGTATTCTCTGTTTAGGGCCATTCTAGTTTACTCTGCTTTTGTGTTGCTTCTTTCCAATGTGTCAGATAGTTTTCCCTTTGCTGTTTTATAATTTGGTTTAGTCCAATGGGTTTTCTATCTCGTGGCTCTGTTTGTGTTTGTGCCCGGAGTTCCAGGGCCAGCTGGCTGAGGGGGCATCTCTCTAGAGCTTCACTGTGTGTGAGTGCCTTGTTATGGAGTGCATCTAGCCATCTAGGTCACTTTCTTTTAGGTGGTTGTAGAACTTAAGTGCTCTCTTTTTTATTTTGATTATGAGTGGGTATCGTCCTAATTCTGCCCTGCATGCATTATTTGGTGTTTTTCGCTGGGTACGGAGAATGGATTTGCAGAATTCTGTGTGTAGGGTCTCGGTTTGGTGTTTATCCCATTTTTCCAGGTCATGGTTTGCTAATGGTCCCCAGATCTCGCAACCATAGAGGGAAATTGGTTCTATCACCGTGTCCAGTATTTTAAGCCAGGTTTTAATTGGGATGTCTATTTTGATGTTTCTTTTGATGGCATATAATGCCCTTCTTGCCTTGTCTCTCAGGTCCTTTACAGCTTGGTTGTAGTTCCCTGTGCTGCTGATGTTTAGGCCAAGGTAGGTATAGTTTTTAGTTTGTTCTAGTGGGATTGTATTTAGGAAGAATTGGTGGTTTTGGCGGCTGGGCCTTTTTTGAAATATCATGATTTTAGTCTTTGTTAGGTTCACTGTCAGGGCCCATGTCTGGGAGAATTTGTGTAGGAGATCAAGTTGCTGCTGTAGTCCTTCCTTGGTTGGGGACAGCAGCAGCAGGTCATCTGCGTAAAGTAAGCATTTGATTTCTGTGTTTGCCAAGGGGATGCCTGGAGCTGTAGACTGTTCTAACGTTTTTGCTAATTCGTTGATATATATGTTGAAGAGTGTTGGACTCAGGCTGCATCCCTGTCTAACACCACGGCTCTGGGGGAAAAAGTCTGTGTGCTTTTCGCCTATTCTAACTGCGCATTTGTTGTTGGTGTACATTGATTTTATGACGTCATAGGTTTTCCCCCCAATGCCACTTTCCAACAGTTTGTACATCAGGCCCTCATGCCAAATTGAATCGAATGCTTTTTTGAAGTCGACAAAGCAGGAGAATAATTTCCTTTTGTTTTTGTTTATTTGGTTGTCAATTAGGGTGTTGAGAGTGTAAATGTGGTCTGTTGTGCGATATTTTGGTAGAAAGCCAATTTGTGATTTGCTCAGGATGTTGCTTTCTGTGAGGAAATTTAGAACCATGCGTTACGTATAGCATAGCTACCCATCGCCTGAAGGGATGCGATGCTCTGATTGGTTGAGAAACTTCATACCGGTGTTTCATGTCAAATATCAGCCTTATTATTATTATTATTAAAGCACACAAATCATGAGAGGCTGGGAGTGGGGAATGCTGCTTCACATCGCTAGTCCCACTATGTGAACTATCAGAAGGAACAGGTCAACAGGACCCACTGTACAATATTTACACCACATCCACCGCTCTCTCTGACACTTACAGAATATCCTTTATTCCAACTGCTTTAAAGACTTAGTGAAATGAAAAATACTTTTTTCACACCATATCCGCGGTCATCATATGGGCAATGGAAGAATATTTCCATTTTTGTGTATTGTTACTGTATATCAAAGGTCCATAATTACGAAAACGTGATGCGTCCTGCATGAATAAAAATGAATGTTGGTTTTGATTTCAGAACTACTCTGTTTTTAATCTCATTCAAGATGATATCCAGACAGTGTATTACTCATTTTAAACTTCATCAGCACGCTAAAATATCATAAAATATGTATCTGAAAACATTATAGGTTAGAAATAAGCCACGTAGTAGCTGCATGCTCTGTATCTAACTTAAAGGTAAAGTTTTGTAAACGAACTACTCCAAGCGTCGCAGAGCTACAGAACGACCCATAGCCTGAGGGATGAGACCCTCTGATTAGTTCAGAAGAACACAGGCTTCCGTTTTAGACTGAAACTTCAAAACCAAATTCCCAAAAAGCCATTGAACCCCGTCCTTAATCAATAAACAATGAACAGTAAAGCATCTTAACCATTATATATTTATATACCCTTTTATATTTAATATATCTTGTGTGTGTGTGTTGTTTTTTATCCTATAGGTCTTAATGTTATTTCCTTTTTTTAGTGTTTGGCCCATTGTTAACATAGCACTGTCAAAGACTCATGTTCATGGCCATGATTGAGTCAGATAGAAATGAAGGGCATCTAATTCTCATGTTCTCTCTGGCTCTGCCTGTCTGTCCGTCTGTCGCAATCCATGCTTTTTCATCGTATTCTCTTGCTTTCTTCTTTTTGTCATTCAGTCTTCAGGTTTACACATCCAACTAATGGATAACTTTCAGTGGGGGTGTGGGGGGTGTTTGTTTGTCTGCGTGCGTTTATCTCTGGGTGTAAATTCATTTGTGTATCAACAATTGCCTGGATGGGTGCATTCATAAGTGAGGGCTGCGTGCGTGCGTGCATGTGCGTACGTACGTGTGTGTTTTGGAAAGCACAGTGACCTTGCTTGTCTGCTGTTTGAGAGAATAACAACAGTTCGCTGTTTTCAGATGAAACCTTCAAGACGGTATTGTGCCAATTGTTCTGTTGTCACTTGTTACGGACATTGTAGAAGGAACTGCCTACTGATGCTGTGATGCTAAAACCACATTACTTAAATAAATGCATGGTTGTCAATCAAGAAAGCAACAATTTAATATATATTTAGAAATGTTGATTTCTCTAAATGTATAAATAAATGTTATAGTCATTTGTATTCTCACATTTTATACATTTTCACAGAACAGTGTGCCAGCGCTCTCTCTGCAAAGAACGATACAGGTGGAGTGTATACAGGCTTGTCTGTTTGTTGTGACTGCACAATATACTTGAGATGACGCGCGCGCACACACACACACACACACACACACACACACACACACACACACACACACACACACACACACACACACACACACACACACACACACACACACACACACACACACACACACACACAGAGAGAGAGAGAGCTTTATTTCATTTAGGACATCCCATATAGTCACAGTCCTGGGCATTACGTGAGTATTGCAATCCTAATGAAGCCGTGTCGTGTGCAATCTCAACAGTGCTGACACTGTTGAGATTGCTCCTTTGTGTTGACTGACGCCGCTGCAGGGACACTGATGGGGTCCCGGTCGTGTGATAAGCACACACATTTTAATCAGTTCTTCTCTCCTAGTTTAGATTTTGCTCACACACGCACACAAGTGTGCACGCACGCATGCACACAGACACTAGACAGCCCCCCCCCCCCCAGTGTGTGTGTTTGTTTGTTTTGTTTAAACAAGGGGCATGCACAATACAAATATTGTGTTAGTTTTCAGTTATCAACATCTGCAGGCCGTGGGTAGGAAGATAATGTGATATTGTGATGACAAGTGGGTTGCTCAGTCAAAGAAGTGTAGCAATAACATGGCTCTGAATTACTCAAACAGCTCATAAACAGACCAGAACAAAATGAGGAGGAGCCACATCTAATAGAATAGATCATCGTGGTGTCAAAACACACATATACAGCACTATAAAATAAATGATACATGGGTGGTTTAAGTGGTTCATATTTTCTTGTCCAATTTTACACTCAAACGAAATTCAAGGTTTAGATTAGCTTTCTCAGATATGGGTGGAATTGGACAATTTTTTATACTTTGGATGAAAATGCTGATTGGTCATCTCTGACCGATGCACTGGTCTCCCTAGGATTGTTCCTGGTGATGCAGGAACATGTATTACATTTATACATAGTCGCACGCATGCACGGTCGCACGCACGCAGGCACACACACACACCCACTGCACACCAAGGACAAAGTCCTGTTGTTTTCACCCCAGATATTTGAGTGAGCTCTATTTTGGCATGACTTTTACCCCCATGACTTTTACCCTGTTACAAAATACACACACGCACGCATGCACCGTGTCTGTTCAGTATAAATATTTGCATGTAGCAGGAGGTTTGTCATAGTTGCTGAGTTTTGGCCTCATTAATAATGGACAGATCAGTGTCAACACCAAGCGGTTGGGGGGAGACTCTGGGATCACAGGGAGATCAGTGGGATTGTACAAGCTCTGATACTCGGGTTACATAGACTATGACTATATAGGGCCCGGGGATAATAGGATCGGGACCATACACTCTACAGTATACTACACATGCACATACACTACTACACACAAGAACGCATGTGCTTACAGATACAGACTCGGAGTGATAGAGAGAGAGAGGAGATCGAGGGGCAGAATTGACGGAGAATGAGATACAGACAGAGGGAATACAAGAGACACAGGCCCTCATTTATCAACCGTGCGTACGCCAAAATAATTGTGAGATGATTTGGGAGCGCATGCGGCATGACATGCAGATGCCTATATCACTGTACTGTCTGTGGCAGCAAGGCTTGGGAGAAACTTTTTTTCCCCTGTAACCATGGTTTCCAGGAAATTCCAGGTCGTATTGCATGTGTCGCAAAAACGAGGGCGAGGCTTGATTTCATAGGGCGTGCCAGATAGATTTCAGACGTCACATTTATTAACGTCAGAACGAATTTAAGGAAGGATCAGCTGTTTGCGATCACTTTATAAATGCCGTGGCGACGTGGGTGTACTACGAAACCCACACTCGAATTTGGGGCACTCAATTGGGATACTCAATTGATAAATGAGGGCCACAGAGCGTGACATTGAGCTGTCAATTATACATCCAACTAAGTTGCACCTAAACTGCAAAGAAGGTTGAGTGCCGTGATTTTTCCCCACCCTAAAACATGATCATCGGGTATTATTATTATATAAGGAGGAAGATCTTTTTCAAAAAAGTGTACAGTATTTGTTAAAATGTTGTTTTTATGTGGCCACATGGTGATGGGTGGTGATCCACCTGAACTGAAGCCGCACCCACAGCTGTTGTTGTATGATAAAGGGGGAGAGTTTAAGGGAGGGGTTGATATTGTGATGTCACTATATCACAGTTTTTTCATTGGCACGTTTGACTGTCAAGGTTTCAGCCTCCAGGAAGAAACCCTAAATACAAAGGGAAGACATCATTGTACATAACAACCACACCAAGGGAAGGGGTCTAATGAAGTACTGTCACCTCATAAACACATGAAAAACTGGAAAAAATAGAAAAATCACAGCACTCAGCCAGCAGTAAATACAATCATCATCAGTCAACTGTATTATGAATATTTTGGGGTTTGGGGAGGATTCAAATATCAACCAAATTATCAAATAATTCAGTAGCTTATTTGAAAAAGCATGGTTGTGGAAAACGAGAATGTTATCTTTGGAGATGCGTTCCTCTATAGTTAACCACAACAGATGTACTTCTCCCCAACCTTTGATGGCATCCTGCCGTTGAACGCCCTATCGTGGGAGCTCTGAGACTAATTACCATCCCTCATGGCAGACAGCCATTGGCTACAGTCTTCATCCTCATTTGCATATTTAATTAGATTCCATTTCTAGTCTTCCCTGAATGCAGACTCATTAATAGTCCTCCTGATAGTCCGGCAGCCGGGGTTGTGGGGACATTTGGTATCTAGCTTTTTGTATTGGCCTAAAATATTGTCTATAAAATGTCAAAATTTCATTATGCTTGCATGTCAAACTAGGGGGTTTTCATGATTCTGAATCCATTCCAAGCATTAGTTTTGCACAAAAAACACTCCTTGGGCTAAAAACGGACACTGAAATCATCACAAATGTGATGAGGTCGCTGCACATTTTGGGGAATTTGGGCAAGTGGCTATGAGCAAGTTACAAGGAGTGTTTTTTTTGTGCAAAACTAATGCTTGAAATGGATTCAGAATCATGAAAACCCCCTAGTTTGACATGTCACATGCTACATAGCCTGAGCTAACGTGTTAAGTTTCTGGTCTATAGGGGTGGGTCGCGGCTGAGATTTGCGCACGCCCTGATTGGATCTCACCGATCTGTCCGTCAGCCCTGGCCACTCCTCTCCCACCTAGTGAAGCGCTACGTCACATAATTTGGAGCGACACCCACCCGGAAGCGTTGACTCCCACTTCTAGACCAAGGCAGCCAATGCGTTCCTCCAGGCTTTCATTTTTCGCGCAGACGAAATGAAAGCCTGGGTATCGAGGCATAAAGCATAAGGAAAATGTGAAAATCTTGCCTTATATAGGATAGTAAGGCAAGATTATATAGTTAACAATTTTTTCCCCAGGTGTGTATATATATATAATATATATATATATATATATATATATATACGTACCCCAACGTATACTCCGTCTATATAATGGTTGAGGCCTACGGAAGCTTTTAACATTGGTCCGGTTCCTATAGCAACGTCCCACCGTTCCAACTATGGGATTGCAAATAATATAATCGCAGTGCAAAGCAGTTGAAAGGAGGATTTTCAAACCTCCATGTCGGACTCAATGATTGCTGTCCTTGGTGGATCTTCTGCCATCCACATTTCGGATTTAATTTGTGTCTTTGGGCCGGTCAGCGCCGTTCAGAAAGTCGATTCATGAATGTATATAGACAATATTTTAGGCCAGTAAAAAAGACTACATACCAAATTTCCCACTTTAAACAAAAGAAGCCTATGAACATAATGCTGCAGTTCAGGGGGGGATCTGTTTAGGATGGAACAGAGTACTGCTCCACAATTTACTATTTGACTAACAAAATTTCATCTTTTTATGTATTTTCCTAAAGGAATGCCCTATTTCATACTTTGTATGACAGTAGCCAATCTGCAAGCTCTATATAGCAGGTCTGCTATTTTCGCATTTATTTAAATATTTTCGAAAGATTTGTGGGTCTGTGTGGGATGTAAATATTTAACCAATAAAAAGTATTAACAAGAGCTTGTGAATGATGCGAAGCCTGCAGAGCTAGTTTAGACGGACTACTCAACATCAGGCGATCGTAGACACATGCATGCTTCATCTGATTGGAGCCGGATATTTAAAACTGTCTTCATACCTGCTCATTCCCTGCTCTGTTATCTTGATGCTGTGCTGTTACTGTAGCAGCTTGCTGTGCCTGTGTTGGTCTTTTGAAATGATGCAAGCCCCACTGCCTCCCAGTCCTGTGTGGGTTTCTGTGATCCCCTTAGGGGGTCTTTCTATTTCATTCCCTGTCATATCTATTTGGCAGATATACAGTATATATATATACATTTTCTTCTTATTTTACAATTGCCTGGTGGGTGGATGGTGGGCGTCACAAGCGTAACATGTCCATACAGTACAGTAGATGGCATATGGGGATTTGGAGTCCACATGGAGTACACAATGTATCACAATATAATAATAACCAGTAAGACACGACTAAAGGGCGAGGTCGCGTCCACGCATCTGCCTTGTTGACGGCAGACTGCTGCGCGAGCGCTGGCGCTTTGGCATGGGGGGGTCAGATCAACATATGGAATGAATTCTGTACTGGCCATATATGGAGCATGTTTTGAGTGTACATGGTTTGATGAGGTCAGATCAACATATGGAATGTCAGAACAGGTGAGCTGTTGATGTTGTGTTGATGACCGTGGGCCCAGGTAGGGCTGGGCCTTAATTTTCGGGAATGTTGAGAACTCTAGTTTTCGGAAGCTTCGGAAGCTTCCGCCAGTTAATTGGAATCCAACCGGCAACTCTGGTCCCCAACAATGTACATTTTGGTACAAGCATGTCAGATAATGGCAGGCTAGTATGGACAAATAATACACACACACTGGAAGTAGAATAATTCCTGACCGACCTCCAGAGTAATTCAAAGTGCAATACCTGTCACGTTTCTGCCTTTAGTTTTGGTGTGTACTGTATGTGTACATAGTACATTTCCATAGGGGATAGAGTGCCGTGCCTGTTGGACCAGTGTCAGGAAGTTGGAAATATATGAAGTGATAGGCCGAGCACATACAGTATGAAGTAGTCCAGAGATCAGGGCTTGGCTGAGAATTTCGTCTTGGCATTCTCCACGGGAGAGTGAGAATGGTATGTGCTGGCCTAGCTCTCTCCCCATGTGTTCTCTCTGTGTGTATCGCTCTCTCTCTCTCTCTCACACACACACACACACACACACACACACACACACACACACACACACACACACACACACACACGCATGCATGACATGCAACACTGACCCTCACTTTTACAGATCTCAGCTGGTGATTGTTGGGTAAATCCATGCTCACTAGTCAACGCACGTGGATGGTAACGCGCGCACACACACACACACACACACACACACACACACACACACACACATAGGACTTGGCCAGACAGCAGTGGCACTGTAATCAGCTGTAGGCCCTTCATAGCATCTGTCACAGTGGGAACCAGACTTCTTTCCAAGACAGATGTCTTTGCATTGGACCTAAAGAGGAAGTGGTGGTGTTTCCAGAATGATATTTGTATTAGTCATCACTCATCAGACTCCACTAGATTGTGAGCCGTCCACCCGACATGAGATTTCAGTACCAGCATTAAACTCTACAGCACTTTGCCCTAGTAATGGACAGGGAGTTTGCAAGCAAGAGGCTAAAGTACTGATCGCTAATGTGTTGACAATGTAAACAATACCAGTTCGTTTTTAGAAGATAGGAGGAGACCAATGAAATACAAACTACCGAAAACCGTTTTTGTGGGAGTGAAGCCTATTGGTCTGAATTACACACACTATATATATAGATATAAATCAAATAGTTTGCTTATTCCTCCCTTGAGAAGACAAGGCTATAGCGGGAATGGAGCGACAGAGAATCTTGATAGAGCCCACTGTGAGGATGATGAGAAATACTGTGACACGCAGTTTGAGTACTGAGAGGACTATTTAGCCCGTGACCCAAAAGACAAATTTTATGTCTCCCCAGGACCCAAGCTCTCACAAAACTCTCAATAGTGAAAAGCTCACAACGTGTCGCGAAGCGATGTGTTGTTTCATAATTTATGGAATTTCTTGGATTTTTATTAATGAAATTACTGGGGGATTTCTTTTTTTTTTTATTCATGAAAATGTATTTTTTTGGGAAATGTTTTTTAATTTATTTAATTAAAAACTAAATGAAATCCCAGAGGAAATTTGGAATTCAAGTATCTCCATAATTAACTCTGCATCATTTTGTGTACGACAAAATAAACCAGTGTCCATGACATCAGAGACAACAGGCTCACTGCTACAATCTAAAATATCTAAAACCACATATTACACACATAAATACCCCCAGGAAAGTGATCTAAAGCTTCTAAACGTCATTAACATATATTTTTTTGCAAAAAGGGTGAAGTGTCCCTTTAACCAGTCGAACATGTTGCCATTCTTTATAGAATAACATTTGTTTTTTTTAACCTTACATCCTCTACTCTTTTATTCTTTACTCTTTTCTACTCTATTTTTTGAGTGCTCAGATCCCCTCTTCCATATTAAAACATATCACTTAGTAAAATGCAAGGACACAAATATTGGTTGCTCTATAATAAGCAAATAAAGGCAACCACACTAATGAATTCCAATCGGAGTATTCCCCTGCCTCTCTGAGACGTCCTCCTCACTCCTCAGGAAGACTCCTCAACAAGGAAATTACCAATTTAGATATCCTTCTCAAATCTCCAGGCTGTTTTCTTCCTGTTTCACCCCAGTCCCATAAAAACATCTTTAACACGCCCACTTTCTGCCTGTGAATTCTCCGGACAATGACCATGTCCATTTGCACATGCATGGGCTTCATCGGACATGACACTATGTACTATAGGGACCACCTGGCAGTGTCAAGTCCAACTCATAGGGACATGTTGTGTTCTCACATACAGTACCCTCCTCCAGGTAATGCCTACATATACAGATGTGCCCTTTGAGATCTTCACATGTCCTGCCATTGGCAATTCAGAAAGTATAGATTGTCAGTGCATTGTCAGAAACAGAACATAGTCGGTGAGAAAGTGGACATTTGCCAAAGTGTTATATGTTCATTGTATTCAGATACCCTGAATAGATAGAGTTCCTCTGCTGAACACTTCTTTTCAGTAACAAAGCAGTAGAATTAGCAAGGCTAATCAGTTTAGCAGGGAAAACATGCATTTTCAGAAAATCTTCAGGAAAACATCAGGAAAGCCTGAAGAGTTGGAATGGCACATACGTTCATGGTTGCATTACATGAGTGAAAGCGTCTACATCATTGTTTCCCAAACAGTGGGTTGGGACCCATTTTTGGGTCGCAGACACATTGTATGGGTCAAAAGTATGATATACTTTATTGGATAGTGACAGGAAATGGGGAGAGAGATGGGGGGGGTGACACGCGGCAAAGGTCGTCGGATCGGAACCCGCAACATGCCGTCAGGATCGCTTGGCGGCCTAGGTGCCCAGACCGCTACACTAGCTGCCCGGGCCAAATCCTAAATATCTCTTAACATTTATTTTTAATATAATAATTATAATGTCAAAACATAAAAAACAAATCCCGCCAAAAATGCAAATGTTTTCATGAATTTCTAACAAATTAATTGATTTTTCTAAAGACTTTCATGAATAAATAAACATTTCCATAAATCTGAAGAATAAGAAGTAGTGCAGAGAATAGCCGATCTACAAGCTCACAACGCGTCACATCGCAAAGCGTTGTCAGCTTGTAGATCTTCTATTTTCACTAGCTTGGGTCCTGGGGAACACCAAATTTCAATTTTGGGTCTCTCAAGTTAAAAAGTTTGGGAACCACTGATCTACAAAAACTAAATCGATATTCATATGTAACTCGAAAAGTCAGCAAAATATAATAGGATTTCATCTTGGCAGTAGAACGCTCCAGTAAACAAATATTAGAAAAGCAATTAAGCCAATTTCTGTACAGTACATGTGCGCGTATGTGTGTGCATGCTCCACCAGTATGTGTGCCACCCATGTAAGAATGCTCATGTGGGTCTCTGCATGTATGTAAATACAACATTGCCCACATAGGATTGAACACATCAAAATACAAAACAGACGCTGGGAGTCGATCGAGGACACAACAGCCAATTGGGTAGAGAGGGACAGTGTAACCAATGTCCACATTCAACACTTTGCTAGGACATACATCGCTCTGTTACTTCTACTCTGTTCTGCAAGACCAATGACATAACTTGCTTACAAACCCTGCTTTTAACCTTCTATGAACTATGATTGATTGTGCTTTAACTTATGCACTCTCTCCTTGTGCTTGTGAATGAAAAGTGTGTGTGTGTGTGTGTGTGTGTGTGTGTGTGTGTGTGTGTGTGTGTGTGTGTGTGTGCGCATGTGTGTGTGTGTGTGTGTGTGTGTGTGTGTGTGTGTGTGTGTGTGTGTGTGTGTGTGAGATAGAGAGAAAGAGAGAGCACTTTCATGATTAGTGCATTCTTCCTTTTCTTCTTCTCCCTTTCTTTACAAAACAAACACATTTAAAATTAGTTTACATGACCAAACACAGCATCATCAACCGTATCATATGTATACTAATACAGTAGACAATCAAAAGGGCATTGCCTGACCATGGATCACATCAAGGGCCTGCAGCATGACTGAGGAACACATGCCACTTCAAATCATATTTATCTAACTGATTATTCATCTTAAAAGATAACTTCTCCAAAGCAGCCACAATACCAAGCTGAGTGAACCATACATGTGCTGGAGGCAAATCCTCAGACTTCCATTCCTTAACAATGATTTTCCTGCGGGCAGATGTTTTAATGGCGATGGATCACCCAGAATAAACAGAGCAGGTGTATAAGGAATATCCTGGTTTGTGATTTGCATTATATTCTCATGAATATCACACCATAGCGTCTGTACCCTAGGGCACTCCCACAATACATGAATAGGTGTACCAGGTTCCTCACTCCTCACCACACCTCCAGCAAAACGGACTCTCCCTGAGTTTAGCCCTGAACAATCTTGTCGGAGTACAGTAGACTCTATTAACAGTCAGTAAAGGATTGAATTAAATCAACCTCCCAAATCCTCTTTACGCTAGAGGGCTGACCAATAATATGTTGATGCCTCCTGTCCAGTTCCAAATATAGCTAACACTGTTTTCAAGAGGTCTAGCTCTGTCGGCATATTGGGGTGAGCTCTTACATTTGTCAATAGTAAATGCCGAATTTGAAGATATTTCCAGTAAGTGATTACGTGGAAGACCATAAGTAAGTAAGATCTGTGAAACTTTTAAATGTATCTCCCTCATACAGATCCTTCAGAGCCAGAATACCCCTTTCTACCCATAGATTCCAAATAAATGGTCTTCTATCAATAAGGAGTTTGGGATTAAGCCAAATACTGGAAGATGGGTTAAGGTATAAATTAAAATAGAAAAAAGTGACATTCTCTTCCACACCCAACGTAAGTTGAGAAAATGGGATGGTTACTAATAACCTCAGGTACCGTAGTTGAGCAGTGGTAAAATATATCAAAGGCAGGATATCAGAGAAGTGGTTCTCTATCTGAGACCAAGGAGGGGCTCGTTCAGGAGGGAAAAACCAGTGAGCAAGATGTCTCAGGCTGAAAGCATAGTGGTATAGCAGACCTCCCTGGTCCACCGGCCTCTGTAGCCTCTTCAAGCCAAGCCTAGGGCGTTTGTTATTCCATAAAAATTGATTACACAATTTATATTTCAAGTATTTCAGCGGTATACTAGTTGAAAGGGCTTGTAAGAGATAATTAAATTTAGGAACTATATTCATCTTAAGGATATTAGCTTTTCCCCATAAAGAGATATATAGAGGATTCCATCTCTCTATATAATTTTTAAACTTATCCAAAAGAGGAACCATATTCACATTTTTTTTTTAATAAGGGAGGGCTTCTTCTTCCTTTCTGAAAAACAACAAAAGATGGAGCTTCATTCCTCTTTTATTATGTTTCAATGTGTACTGTATGGCTTATTGGGGTGCGGGAGGCAAATCAAAAATATTGTTTATAAGAGAAATACATTGAAATAAGAAAATGAAGCCTGTGGCATCTCTCCTACGGTCTAGTGGTGCACAGGTCCGAATTTTGTTAAATAAATGCAGGCATGCTATACAATATGTATCAAATCTACCAATGTCATCTCAAGTTGTCATGTGTGAGAGAGAGAGGGAGAGAGTGAAATGACATTATGAAATGAGTTTAGTAAATTAGCTAATAGACTGAATGGGTTTTTTAACTTCAGCATTTTAGCTAATTTACTAATTTACTAAACTCATTTCATAATGTCATTTCACTCTCTCTCTCTCACACATACTATATATTATACTCTCCTCAAATTTCCACACACGTCACGCCTCTGATTCTGGAACATGTCAAAAGCACACACAACAGAACAGAGCAGTATGGCCTGTTTGATTCTGTGTGTTAACTGATATTCTTTATATAGTTTATACTGTATATTTCCCATGCACGTAGGCTATGCATCTTTGTTCCAAAAGCAAAAACATGCAGATTATGGCTGCTTGCGCACATACATCATCAGCAATAGTCAAGCAGATCAAAATCACACACACACACACACACACACACACACACACACACACACACACACACCAGGAATTGAGATAGCTCCGCATCCATTATATGATTATCCGTAGGGAGTTTTGGCGCCATGCATCCCCATTGTTATGTTCTGTAACATAAGCCCAGCATTGCAGAAGATAAAGATTTTATGAAAAGTGTTCCCTGGGACAAAAAAGGTTGCGAAACACTGTTTTAGAGGTCTGAATCTTTTGCCACACATTATGGCAGAATGTTCACAGCTCATTGACCATGGTTGTCATTCAATGACACCTGATATTTGATTGCAATTCCTGCTGATTGTGACACCAGATATCTGCCACAGCTACAGTATTGCAAATAGCATTTACAGTATTTTTATTGATTTTTAGTATGTTTCCGAGTAAGATTTTTTTTTTTTTTTTACTATTTTGAAAAACATTTTTGAATAGTTAATAAAATAGCCAATCTACGTGTCGAAGTATATCGGCTGGTTGAACTATTACAATTATTTTTTCAAAATAGTAATCAAAAGTCGTTTAGGGATAAGGGGTTTAGCATGGATGAAAATGGAGCCCTAAGTGTATTATTATTAGCTGTGGGACTGTAGTTTGAGAACCGCTGCCATGGAAGACATCATGAACCATCATGAGTAACACATGAAACTCCCCACAAGTGGCGTTACAATGGTTTCACATGACAACGGCATGTTGACCCCACTATTGTTATGACAGTAGTGGGCATGGGTTTGATCTGTAGCATGGGTTACCTCCATGAAGTTGCAATGTTGATCAGAACATGAAAAAAGCTTTTTGTTTGGGGGTGCATACTTAGTTTAGACTAGTCATTGGTTAGACATGGGTTAAGGTTAGGTTTAGGTGTGCTGCCCCGTGGGAGGTTAGGTTTAGGGTGAGGGTTTGAGATAGGTTGTAGTTGTAGGACTAATGACTGGTCTAACCAATGACTAGTCTAAACCAAAAACTGTCTAAACCAAGTACTGCACCCGTTTGTTTGTGCTCAATTTTCAAATTTGTACCATAAAATTCCCCACCCCCCCCCTCTCATTAGAGACACAGCACTACCCCTCTGTTTCTGGCGCCCCCTACTGGTATTAAGTCACATACTCGTGCTCATTTACACAGGTACACAGGTACACGGACATTGCTGGTTGTAGGAGTGGTTGCACCACTCAAAAACAGACAGACATTCCTGGAATTTATAGAGAGATGTTTTATGAGCTGTGATATCACTTTCCACCCAAAGTTATTCCAAATCACTCCAAAGTAGTTTCTGTCGTCTGCTCATTTGTGCTGTTGAAAGAAATATAGGTTCTATGTTTTGTCTTCTTTAGATATGTCATGTGATGTATTCTAAGGAACACAACCTTATTTTAATAAGCCTTATATAGGCAGAGTAGCAGTACAACAAAATAAGTAATGGAATTAGAGTATAATACACAGGTAAATAATAGGCTAAAAAGGTGTTTTAAGATTTCTTAAAATATTTACACTCTCAGCAACCCTCAAGTCCTCAAAGCCGTTTCACATGAGGCAGTGGGTTCAGACTTGTTCTTAATACCATAGCTGATATATAGTTGGGGTTGAAGCCATTAGTGATTTATAGAGTAATAAAACAAACTCCTTCTGTTCCTGGTCAACACATGGCAGAGCAGTCTGTATAAGTTATAGGCCTAGTTGATGTATTGCTTTTGTTTTGGTAGAAAAGATAGGAAACTAGAAAAAGTGCCCTCTGGGCACAGGTCTCCACCAGGAGGATAGGAGTGTGTCAGTGTGTGACGTTTGGCAAAATGTTTAGGAGTAATATAAACATGTTTTTGTGTTTGTCATTGGTTAGACATGGGTTAAGGTTAGGTTTAGGTGTGTTGCCCCGTGGGAGGTTAGCATGAGGGTTTGAGATAGGTTGTACCGTAGAGTTGTAGGACTAATGACTGGTCTAACCAATGACTAGTCTAACCCAAGTATACGTCTAAACTAAGTACTGCTTCACCTATTTTCAACCTTTCTTAAATTCCTCCTCAATGATGCTATATACTGTATGTAAGGTTGTGCGGTTTTACGGTTTAATAAGGTTTTATGAAATCTTAACGTTTCGTTAGCCAAAACGACATGTCTGTTTGGTGCAATGGCATCACTTGATTATTGTTTATGGAAGCAGTAGCGAGAATTACAGCGCGGCCAAATAACAGCTGCAGGCATGGTCTCAAAGTGAGTAATATGGGAACATTTACATCTGCTAAGGTTGGATGATATGCCAAAATCTTTCTATCAACCACTGTCAGCCCAAGAATGTGCGATCACGCTAGAAAATTCTTCAGCTCCCAAGCTGCAGTCATACTAGCTCCATTTGGGGTCGAGCCTGTCTCCAATACCGTTACTTTTTGGAAACGATACTGCAAAAAGGGTTTAATCCACTGTTTGTGGACAGCTCAACCCCATTTCAACCTGTATCACGGGACGGAACGTCATCTCGAGCTAAAGCGTAGCGATATTGAGGTTCCAAACGGAGCTACAGTCAAACAGCGTCTACATGTCAAAAATAGCAGATCTCCAAGCTTACAATGTGGGCGCCACGTCGGCTCGATGCATTGTAAGCTTGTAGATCTGCTACGTATCTTTCGGCGCACGACGCAAGGTCCCGTCCTACGATGAAGTATGCGTGCCTGCCAGTGCCGGTTCTAGGCCTTTTGAGGCCCTAGGCAACATATTATACAGAGCCCAAAATGTTTATAAACAAATCACAAATGTTTATAAACAAATCACAAATGTTTATAAACAAATCACAAATGTTTATAAACAAATACCAAAATGTTTATAAACAAATCCCAAATCCCTTGGTCCTACCCCCCCGACCATGAGACTTACTACAGGTAAACTGGTAGTGGTCCTACCCCCCCCATGAGACTTACAAATCCCAAATGTTTATAAACAAATCCCAAATGTTTGTAAACAAATCCCAAATGTTTATAAACAAATCCCAAATGTTTATAAAAAAATCCCAAAATGTTTATAAACAAATCACAAATGTTTATAAACAAATCACAAATGTTTATAAACAAATACCAAAATGTTTATAAACAAATCCCAAATCCCTTGGTCCTACCCCCCCGACCATGAGACTTACTACAGGTCAACTGGTAGTGGTCCTACCCCCCCCATGAGACTTACAAATCCCAAATGTTTATAAACAAATCCCAAATGTTTGTAAACAAATCCCAAATGTTTATAAACAAATCCCAAAATGTTTATAAATAAATCACAAATGTTTATAAACAAATCACAAATGTTTATAAACAAATACCAAAATGTTTATAAACAAATCCCAAATCCCTTGGTCCTACCCCCCCGACCAATTGCCTGCCCTGACTGATGCATTAGTCTAACTGACAAACGTGTTTATACTGTACAATGAAGAATTGTAAAACATATCAATCCATCGGATATTCTTTTCAGGACTAAGCTAGATCACAGGCTTGGAGATTAATTATTGTTGGAGGAGAGTAGCCTGCCTCTGTTTGCATCATTTACGGCAACAATGTGGCAAAACACAAACATCCAATTTTCTTTATGCTGTAGGCTACTGTACATTTTTCATGAACAAAATAATAAAACTCGACACTGGGATAAATGAAGTGCGTGTGTGTGTGTGTGTGTGTGTGTGTGTGCGTGTGTGTGTGTGCGAGGTTTATGCCCATATATTGGAATGTCCATATAATAATGAAATTAATTGCATTTTTATAGCGCTTTTCCAAGTGCTCAAAGCACACAAAATCCGTTGTGGGTCTCATATATGCACATGGCCATATATAACTATGTTACGTGTGGTGGAAAGTGATATCACATCTCATATAACATGGAATATGTCAAAAAAGACATATTGGCATAGATAAGCACAAATGATCACATGGGGTGATACTGTAGCTTCACGGAGGTCTCCAACCGTCATCAATCCTGCTCGCCAACCATTAAATACACTTGTGTGCGCGTGCGTGTGTGCGTGCGTGTGTGTGTTGAGTCTCGTCTCGTCTGTTAAATCAATAAGGCTATCAGTGTGAGACACAGTTATTATGTCCTGGTCCTCTGGTCAATACAGTGGTTAAATAACACCAGACTAATGGACGCTATAGCCTGGTTTTCCACTCCCACACCTCTCACCTGCACCTCTCACCAGTCCCACACAGAGTGCACACACATGTACTCACAAACACGCACGCACGCACGCACACACACGCACGCACGCACACACACACACACACACACACACACACACACACACACACACACACACACACACACACACACACACACACACACACACACGCAATTATGTAACTGACAATTAGTATTGTGGTGATGTCCTACATACCATCAACACCAAGCAGGGTTAATGTGAACGGTCTTCTGTAATAAAAGACAATATGAGTACAGTTTATAATGTACTACAGTACAGAGATGAGCATTAGGGATATCTGACTTTTAGGGATGTGAATGATGGCATTGTTGTGTGTAACGTTTTAGTCTACAGACTGTGTTTATCGTCTCAACAGTATAGTTCACTTCAACCTTTTAGACGTGTTTAAGTAGTAAACATACAGTGCTCTCCCTCTGTGTCTCTATCTGACTCTGACTCTTACTGTGTAATATGATCATTTAGTTTTACCCTCCTCTTTATCTCTTTATGTATCTCTCTTATGCAGCAGCACAATTTATGTCATGCCGAAAATAGCAACTCTACAAGGTTTAACTAAATCTTATAACCCATTAAGACTTGAGGCCGATTCTACACATGCCTTCTGTTTTATGAAGAAAAAAACTATTCTGGTTCTCAAACATGTTCATGTCAAGGCCCTGCATTTGGCCATCAACGCCAATCTCAAAATATTTAGTTCCAGGGACCCCCAGAAGCAAAGATTCGATTTAAAATATGTTTGATTTAAAATGTATATATTCAAAGATTTGGACAAAAAAGAATTGCAGATCTACAAGCTCATAGTGTGTGAGCTTGTATATCTGCTATTCTTGAATAGCCAAGCAGTGTACTATTATGTATAGCTAGAATCTAAAATGCTCTGTCTTGGCCTGTTGCTCTGTGGATAAGGATGTGTTCATAATAAGAGATTAGTTTTGCTTAGCTCTGTACGGGAACTTGAAAACAATCATTGTAACAGCAGTAGATTAGATGTTTGCACTTTGCAATGAAGAGGCTTGTAATGGAGGTGATAATGTGGTCTGCTGCTTTCTGGCTCTTATCTCTGGCACATACAGTATTAAGATGCGCTCAGCCGCTCGCGCACACTCACACTCACACTCACTCACACAGCTGCCCCTCAGCAGAAGCAGAGATTGGAACAGAATGGAATTTGAAACGTTTTAGCCAAAAATGTTTCCATGGTCAAGGTGTTTTTTTGCAGAAACGTTTCAGATTTCGTTCCGTTCTCCGACTTCACAGCTGGAGACGATCGATACACCGGAGCCTCAGGAAATGCAACTAGCCTTGAACGCACGCACACACACACACACACACACACACACACACACACACACACACACACACACACACACACAGTGTCTGTTCAGACTTTCCAGCAGCTTTCAGGTCGGTGTTTTGGAATATAATCTGTGTGTGTCACTATGGGAAATCACCTCTCTTCTCTCACTGTCGCGTTGTCCCCCCCCATCACCCACCACCATCCAATCCCTTCATTCACCTGGATGGTCTTATACCAGAGCACATACATTATTACACCCTCTCACTGTACATACTTTGTGTCAGTACTAGATACTGGCAGCTACATTGCTAACAGACAGACAGACAGACAGACAGACCACTACATACACCACAGATCACCACTCACTCTCTCTCTCTCTCTCTCTCTCTCTCTCTCTCTCTCTGTCCACTGATGTGTGTTTCCTTGTGGATCTTGTAGGCCTCACGCCCACCCAGGGCCCACACCCCCGCATGAGTTGAGTCATCATCTGACTGTGCCCCTCCCCCCTACCCGCCCCACCCCCATCCTCCCAGAAGCAGTGGGATGTCCCAGGTGTGTGTCCTCTTGTCTCTGCTCACCACCTGCAGCTACACACAGGTAATTATTTTTAACGTATGTCATTCATTCATTTGTTTTCTCTGTCTCTCACACTCACTGCCTCATAAGGGCAATGAATGGTGTCTGTCTATGTTCATGCTTATGGTTGTCATTAACTTCCCTACAGTACATGCATACTAATGGCCATATCTCTCAGAACACCTCTCTTGGTTCAAGGGAAGATCACCCAATGACACAATCCTATCCATGTGTCTTTTGATCATTAACCATGACCCTAGCTCTCCCATCACCCCACTCGGTCCCCTCAGTGCTAATATCTGTTCTTTTTTAATAATTAATATTTTTTCCTTCTTTTTGCCCAACGTTATACACGTGTTAAAAAGGCGTTAAAGACGTTGTTGGCGCTGTGGGAGTTGATAAAAAAGCAGTTAATTAAGTCCTTGGCAGACATTGAGTTTAAAGACTCATTGCTTTTAATTCAATTTAATTTAAGTCTACCCATGTACAATACGATGTTCCCATGTACTGCTTATTGAATTTGACATTTTGCTCGCTGACACCTTTAAATAATGCTTTTCCTTCCTTTTTTCTGTTTGCCTCGGTGTATGTTATTATGCTCCGTCATGTGAAGTACTTTGGTTCGACCTCGGTCGTTGTAAATGTGCTATACAAATAAAGTTTGATTTGATTTGATCCAACTTTAAACCGCCTAACCCCTTTGCCACGTGTTCTATATTATTTTAGAAAATAGCCTGTTCTGTTCTGTTCTGTTCTGTTCTTTTCTGTTCTGTTCTGTTCTGTTCTGTTCTGTTCTACTTCATTGTACTGATCATGGCCATGTTACAATGATAAGATGTAATGCTGATGGTGATGCTAATGGCAGTTAAGATGAAAGTGATTACAGAGCTGCTGATGAAGATGGTGGTGAAGGAGATACGATAAAGAAAATAACCTCTGGCGATAAAGAGAATATTCATGATGATGTTCATTGGATCGGGCATGTTGCTATCAATCACTCACATATCAAAAGGCGTTTTAGTTAGTGATCATCACACTGAAGTCAGTATAATCTCCCTCCAGGCATACCCCCCTAATACCCTGGAGCTTGTGAAGGAAAGATGGGGCAGCTACAAGAACCAGTGCATGGACCACATCAACACCACAGCCCCCGCCACTGGTGAGACCCCCCCCGCCCTCTGTGCCACTGTGAGCTCATCAGCATGTGACAGTCCAGCTTAGGGTTCCGTTTATTTCAGCCCACTTTGGTTACTATCAGGTAAGTTTGATTTAGATTAGTGAAAATGAGTACTGTACTGTACTGTACTGTACTGTACTGTACTGTACTGTACTGTACTGTACTGTACTGTACTGTACTGTACTGTACTGTACTGTACTGTACTGTACAAGCCTCCCCCCTGGTGTGTGTGTGTGTGTGTGTGTGTGTGTGTGTGTGTGTGTGTGTGTGTGTGTGTGTGTGTGTGTGTGTGTGCTGCACAATAGTGACTCTTGGTGGTCAACAAACGCTATTTCCGTGCTCGGACGGACAGACACAGGCAGGCAGGGACACACATAGCTGTCTATAGGACTAGTCGCTAGCACCACTCAAACATATTACACATGTGGAAAAGAAGTGACTCACATATAGCGGCAGAGGTTTTATTTACAGGTAGGTGATTATTTACCCTGTTTGTTGCTGGGTTCATGCATACTCTGGTTGCTCTGATTTCAGACTTCTAGTCGCTGAATAAGATTGTTGGATTGTAATTGTTGGAGCCTATGTCTACATTAAATGTATACTGTGTACATGCAGTGCCATGAGTCCTAAGCCTGGCCTATAAGTCTGGATCACAGAGTGTACTGGCCTTCATTCTTTTCCTGCAGGGTTGGTGTGTAACCGAACCTTTGACCAGTATGTCTGCTGGCCTGATGGACTCCCAGGAAC
This sequence comes from Protomyctophum bolini, assembly GCF_963924005.1. Classification (NCBI taxonomy): domain Eukaryota; kingdom Metazoa; phylum Chordata; class Actinopteri; order Myctophiformes; family Myctophidae; genus Protomyctophum; species Protomyctophum bolini. The sequence continues at coordinate 32,044,165 of NC_137864.1, forward strand.
CACCGTCAATGTCTCCTGCCCATGGTTCCTGCCCTGGTACCACAAAGGTCTGTGCGTGATGTCTGTGTGTGAGCGAGTGTTAATTCCCCCAGACACATCCCGCATGCGAAGAGAAATGCAAACATAATGCTTCCCGTATATATGTTCCTGGATGGTGGTTATCTCATCCAGTGCATACGTCAGACAGCTCTGCGTTTTCTCCATGCTTGCCTTAGGGCAGGGTTCGATTATTTTTGGTCCATACTTTTATTAAAATGTTCTGGTATATGAACAAATACCCAATAGTCCAAGCAGTATTAAAGGGAAAGGCCATGTCTTACATAAATTACACCAAAGACAAGAAATCATACTTATTTATACAGTACAACATCAACAGATACATTGACCCATGCAAAAATACGTATGTAAACCAACAGAACAAACACTGACAGATACAAATACAAAAAGAACAGAAACATGATCTACAAGATTGATACTGCAACATGATTCACTGCTAAAGACGTCTTTAACATATTTTTCTTGAACACCCAGAGCGCCCTAAACAGTATTTTAATGTCTTTTGGGGTTTTGAGATTGCTCTTCACCACTGTGTGGACAGCTCTTCGCTGTGGTCCGTCAGTATACAAGTTCCCCTCCGTTCACTGGCCACTCACAACTAAAGCAACGGTGGTCGCGGCCACAAAATGCATGCCTCGGGTCACTGTTGGGTGAAAAAGATTGCTGCTAAAATAGTCTAGACGATTTTACTTCCGGGGTTGTGGATTTTGTCTCCTTCAAAATAAAAAATATCCTTCAAATTGTGGCGTTGGGGGCTATTTGATTAATATTCTTGGCATAGAATGAGTTGACTTCAGGAGGTAAGGAAAAAAGTGTTTTATTACATTTGGAAGAATGTGCTTGGTGAATGCACTGCAGAATAGCATATTGAATGCACCGCAGAGTAGCATATTGAATGCACTGCAGAATAGCATATTGAATGCACCGCAGAGTAGCATATTGAATGCACCGCAGAGTAGCATATTGAATGCACTGCAGAATAGCATATTGAATGCACTGCAGAATAGCATATTGAATGCACTGCAGAATAGCATATTGAATGCACCGCAGAGTAGCATATTGAATGCACCGCAGAATAGCATAATTGAATGCACCGCAGAGTAGCATATTGAATGCACCGCAGAGTAGCATATTGAATGCACCGCAGAGTAGCATATTGAATGCACCGCAGAGTAGCATATTGAATGCACTGCAGAATAGCATATTGAATGCACCGCAGAGTAGCATATTGAATGCACCGCAGAGTAGCATATTGAATGCACCGCAGAATAGCATATTGAATGCACTGCAGAATAGCATATTGAATGCACCGCAGAGTAGCATATTGAATGCACCGCAGAGTAGCATATTGAATGCACCGCAGAATAGCATATTGAATGCACCGCAGAGTAGCATATTGAATGCACCGCAGAATAGCATATTGAATGCACCGCAGAGTAGCATATTGAATGCACCGCAGAGTAGTAGTATATTGAATGCACCGCAGAATAGCATATTGAATGCACCGCAGAATAGCATATTGAATGCACCGCAGAATAGCATATTGTTGTTGTGTGAAGGCCACAGATAGTTAACTTTTCTCAAGTATGTTCCAACAAAAAGTTATACCCTGATTCCTCACTGTATTTACAAGGTGTGTGTGTGTGTGTGTGTGTGTGTGTGTGTGTGTGTGTGTGTTCCAGTCCAGCAGGGTCTTGTGTACAGAGTATGTGGTATGGATGGCCACTGGACACAGAAGAACACCAGTGAATGTGACGATGACCCTGGCCAGGTGAGGCGCGTGTGTACAGTTTAAGTTTACTACATCCAGCATAAGTTCTCTGTATATTATAGTATAGTATTGAAGACTCAATTAAATATGCATTTCTATTGTAAACTATTAACTTATACACGTTGATTTAATAATGTACACATTGTTTTGTGAGTGAATTACATTGGTTATATTTATATATAAACAATCATGGTTTACATGTAAGCCAACTTTTACGCATAATGGTTTGATATTATGAATGTTGGTTCGCTGAAATATTTGTTGGTTTGTATTACATTGTTTTTCTATCATATCAGTAGGATTGCATTGGTGTATTGACTTGCATTGGCTCATTTCATTTCCCATTTGGCTTCCCATACGTTTCTGTTGTGAAATGACTGAAACATACATTAGTATTCTTCACATGACTAAATGTATTGTGTGTCTCTGCCTCCATAGCTGCAGTATGGTCGCATCCTCAGCCAGTTACGGGCCATGTACACAGTGGGATACTCACTCTCCCTGGGAGCACTCATATTAGCCCTGGGGATCCTTATCAAATTCAGGTAACATGGGAAGAAAGAAAGAAAAAAAGAAAGAAAACAGTAAAAGAATAACAAATATAATTCTCACCGCTTACAGGCAGCATGGGTCACAATGAGGTGTGTTGTTTGTACACATCAAATAGCATTCCATAGATGCATCACATGGTAACAAATTCATGGAAACATACTCTCCTGTCTTCTCCAATCATTCCTTGCGCAGAAAGCTCCACTGTATGAGGAACAACATCCACATGAACCTTTTTGCCTCCTTCATTCTGAGAGCTGTGTCCATCTTGGTCAAGGACGCTCTGCTTGACACATTGGCCTTCACAATGGACCCCAGGAACAATGCAGACCACCACCAAGAGAAATGGGCCAACATACGAGTGAGTACCCAGAGCATCCAGTATGTACACATACATAAAGGCTCCAAGGTCTTTATTTGACGTTCATTAAATCCCATTTTACAACTACGTTTCCTACTCCTGATTGTTCGTGCATAACTTTGGTCCCAGGTTCCCAGAAGCTGGACTACCAATTTCCTATTCCGGTTGATTTTCCCCATAGCTTCGTTTCGGCCAATAAAAAAAACACATGACACTTTCATGTAATTCTAGTTCATACTGTATCTGCTGCTGAGCCAACCAAACAAAGCTATGGGAAAATGAGCCGGAACAAGAAACATGTGAGCCACATTCTCGAAAGCCAGGACTATAGAGTTATGCACAGATCCTGTTGTAAGACATTTTTCTATTCTTACTGTGCTTTATGTCCAACAACTGAAATGTACAGTAGCTACACTCTGATTTTATAAATATTGCATATCGTCACTGTCAGGCAGAAACCCCCTAAATCCATTTTTGAGTTTCTTTCCTTTTTATTTAACTCTATTTAATTCCCTTTATTCTGTGCGTTGGTTAAGAAAATATTGAACCAATGAAAAGTAACAGTGCTTAACTCCACCCTCTCCCCTGCGTACAACAGAGCTGCTGCAGTAAGCAAGGCAGGGTTTTCCCCTGTATTCTGTTAAAAGTATATGCACCTGTTTATTAAGCTTAGCACTGACGCTAATGTTCTGAAAACATGAAAACAATCTATTTCTAAAATCTATGTATTACTTTCCGAGGAGAGCAATGCGACAAGAAATTAATTCATATAGAATTTCACTCGCTCGTTCTACTGAAACTGCAACTATGTCTCTGTGCAGAAGTTAATATTTAAAGTCCTGTTTAATGCTTATTATGTAGGCATATAAGCAGTGTCATGAAGCATCAGGCCATTACTTCATGTGAGCTTAGAGAACCAGTGTCAGATGTTCATCAATGACGGACCTCGTAACTCCACTTGAGCTGGATTTGCGTAAAGTGGTGATAATATAATGACACATGCAAATATCTGACAAAAGTCACAATACCAACTTTGATGAGGCAGTATTGCTTTGTTTTAGAACTATAAGGTTTTCCATTTATAATTTCCTGAAAAATTAACATTTTGGAGTTAGGTGCATTCTGCCCGGCAGAAGAGATATATTCCTCCCCACCACAGTAATTGAGTCATAGAACTAATATGGCTACACTATACAAATTGTTAAATCCTATCAGACCCCTGTCTTCAAACAAACATAATGAGTTTTATTCTTCCAAGGAAATGTTTATCAGAATACAGTATATCTTACTCTCTCATGTTAATATTACCCCCCCCCCCCCCCCCCAGTAGTTGCTCAAACTGGATTAATTTAAATGGACAAACCAAGGACAACACACATCGTTACATGCATCTACTGGTGAATGGTTCAGCACCACCACTGATGGACAGCAAACATTCATGTGCACTGTGAACTTTCCAGCACCATGCTTTTTGAGCAGTGCTTAACTGCTCCAATGACTGGCCGCGTCTGTCCGTCCGTCCGTCCGTCCGTCCGTCTGTCTGTCTGCCGTCCGTCCGTCCGTCCGTCCGTCCGTCCGTCCGTCCGTCTGTCTGTCTGTCCGTCCGTCTGTCCGTCCGTCTGTCCGTCTGTCTGTCCGTCTGTCTGTCTGTCTGTCTGTCTGGAGTACAAACAGCTGCAAGTCTGCTGGGTGACGTAAGGGGCACGGTTGAGCAGCATAAAGGGCCATTCACACTGAGCACTATAACTATAACTGCAGCCAGCCAGCAGTGTTGTTGAGCACTGAGCAGCCTGCACTGCTCAGTTCACACGGGTGTGATTATTGGTGCTGGAGGCTCACAGTATATAAAACACCCACAAGAGCAGCCACCAATGCAGCATCTAAACAGACCCCTGACTGCCTCAGTCTCCACAGAGGCATTGCAGACATTTAAGCCTTTTATTAGGTGTTAATATACAAGAAAAAAAAATTGCATTGTTTGTTTGAGCTGACAGGCCCTTTTTGATGTCAATGAATCAAGTCACCTTAATTCAAGTGGCAGATGCCCAAAAATAGTTTTTTATATATTTAAATATATTGGGGCATGTCATGTGGTCTACCTGCACAGCCTTTGTGATCTACTGGTAGATCACAATCTACCTTTTGGGCACCCCTGTGTTAGAGGAAAGGAAATTAAGTCATATCAAACCAAGTATACAGCAGCACTGTCAGGTGTGTCCACAGGATGCCATATTGAATTGAATAAAATACAATTTATGAACATTTAATATAATTGGCTGAATGAAGCTGGAGTGCCATGATTTTTTACCCTAAATCATGATCATCAGGTATTATTATATACCTATAATAATAATAATAATAATAATAATTATTATTATTATTAAATACTGTATAGGCTACAGTATTTGTTAAAATGTCGACACCCCCACCAGTTCATTAAGTATGTTTGGTTTTCCTGGTGGGGGGTGATGGGTGGTGATCCACCTGAACTGAAGCCACACCCACAGCTGTTGTTGTATGATAAAGGGAGAGGGGTTAGGGGAGGGGATGATAATGTGATGTCACTATATCACTGGCACGTTTAACTGTCAATGTTTCAGCATCCAGGAAGAAACCCTAAATACAAAGGGAAGACATCATTGCACATAACAACCACACGTGTCTAATAAAGTACTGTCACCTCATAAACACATGAAAAACTGGAAAAAAATACAAAAGTCACGGCACTCCATCTTTAATTTAATTTGACATACAATGTATAACTATCCAAAAGTGTCAGGCACACGTGGAAAGGACTCAGGGTGCAGACACAAAAAGTCACTGAAAACTGGTTTTAATTCACAAACTTCAAAAACAGGCAAGGGGCAGGCAAAAAAACCCCAATAGAATCCAAGGGCAGTCAGCGAGGACAGAAGTACCGGCAAGGGCTTGGCAAAATCATGGTCTAGAAAAAACAGATCAGATCAGTATGGCAAGTAGTAGGCAAGGCAAGGCTTGAATAGGGCTTGGAAGGTCACAAGACAAGCTGGCAAGGATTGCAGAGAGACTGGGACTTAAATACTGTGGGCATGATTGCAGGGGATAGACTGCAGTTGGTTCAGACACACCCACACACCCACACTCCCACTCACTCAGACTGTCAAAAATATGATATCGTAAAAACAAAAGTATGGGGGAGCAAGGAGGCAGAGGGGCAACACGCCCCTTATTAACCCCCTAATTCCAGGCCTGCATTTTAGTTTTGTTCATGATGTATTAAATGATAGAATTCAAATGTTTGCTGGCCTATCTGTGGCCATGTTCTTCTCTGTGGGATCCCACAAAGGGCAATTGCTGCTCCATTGCTTTTTAACCCATTAAGACCTGAGACCGATTCTACAAATGCCTAGTAGTTCTCACACTTTCAAGATAAAATAAATAAATAGAGCAAATAGAGCAGATGTACATGCTCGCAGTGAGCTTGCATCTACTATTTTTGTATAGCCAACGCCAAAATCTAAAATGACACAAATGCTTTCTCGATTTTAATCTATGCACCCACTTGTTAACATCATACCAAAGACACAAGTGCCTTCTTCTGCTGATGATAAACAGTTTTATATGTGGTTGTTGTTGTGTGTGATGTGTCAGGCTGTGGCTTGGTGCCGTGCGGCCTTGGTGTTGATGCAGTACAGTGTCATGGCCAACAACTATTGGCTGCTGGTGGAGGGCATCTATCTCCATAGTCTGCTGGTCATCACCGTCTTCACGGAGAGGAACTACTTCTACATCTATCTGGCCATTGGCTGGGGTGAGTATGCTTTTACAAACATACACATGAACGCATACACACTCATGCAAAATGCATGCACACGCCCACGCACACATGCCCACGCACGCACACACACACACACACACACACACACACACACACACACACACACACACACACACACACACACACACCATATAGTACACACATATCTTAGTAATGGTAGAAATAGTGTATCTACCTGGAAATACACTTTTGGTTGAGGTGATGTAATGATGATTTGGCCCATACAGACGTGTGTTTGTCTTTCCTAGGAGCGCCCCTCATATTCGTCTTGCCTTGGGTTACAGTGAAATATCTGTATGAGAACGTAGAGTAAGTGATTCTCATTTCCTTATCATATTCACATAATGAGCATAAGGGACCATGTTGTATGACATGGTGTGTGTGTGTGTGTGTGTGTGTGTGTGTGTGTGTGTGTGTGTGTGTGTGTGTATAGATGCTGGGAGAGGAATATTAACATGGGATACTGGTGGATCATCCGCTCTCCCATACTGTTTGCTTATCTGGTAAGTGTCTCTACCTTATGTCTCTCTCTTTCTGCTATATCTCTGTCTGTCTGTCTGTCCGTCCGTCCGTCCGTCCGTCTGTCTGTCCGTGCGTCCTGTTACACCATTAGAAACTAGACATTTATGCAGTCTCATGCTCTCGCACACACACACACACACACACACACACACACACACACACACACTCAGCCATGTGCAGTGGATCGTGAGGCTGTTATCCAGACTCCAGAATTCTGTTTATTGTAAATCATGCATGGATTTACCATCTCTATATATCAAAGGTACATAATCCCTTAGCTTACGTTGTGTAGACTCAACAACACTCAGTCACGTCTTCACCCCCAAATAAGCATCTGTATTACACCCCCACGTTCAGTAAGATAGCCTACAATTGGTGCCAAATTTAAGCAGCAAATTCTTTCTCTGCTCAGATGACTGATGTTCTGTCATCTCTGAACCGTTTCTGTACTGGATCACTAGCTGTGTAAGGTGTGTGTGTGTGTGTGTGTGTGTGTGTGTGTGTGTGTGTGTGTGTGTGTGTGTGTTTGTGTGTTTGTGTGTTTGTGTGTTTGTTTGCGTGCGTGCGTGCACACACACACACACTTTCTTCATCAAAATCTTAAATTTCATACGATGTATCTACACTACAGTTAACTTTTTTCTCTCTCTGACCTTTAATCTCGCACTGTCAAATGATGTTTCATATCCATTTTATCCCCCTATAGATTAACTTCATCATCTTCGTCCGAATTATCAAGATACTAATGTCTAAACTCAAAGCTCATCAAATGAGATACACAGACTACAAGTTCAGGTGAGGAAAAAGATGAGAGCTTTGCAGTTTAGTAGAAGAAAGGGACAGTTTAGTAGAAGAAAGGGACAGTTTAGTAGAAGAAAGGGACAGTTTATTAGAAGAAAGGGACAGTACACATTTGTTCCACCTCCAGTCCTTGTCCTCCCCACCACTCTGACACTCATGGTTGCTGAGGTCCTTGTCCTCCCCACCACTCTGACAAAGGCTGCAGACTAAACAACCTTCAGTGTGAAAAGTCTTTACTTAAAACCCATCTCTTCTCCCTGGCTTTCAATGTTTGACCTAATTCACCTGTGTACTATTTGTGTTGCTTTGATTTTGTTTTACTATGCTACTTGTGTTGATTTTATGTTTGCCTCATGATCGTGTACAGCACTTTGGTTGACCTTCTGGTCTTTGTAAATGTGCTCTAGAAATAACGTTTGATTTGATTTGATTTTATATATGTTTCGCTTAGTTCAACACTTATATTGCAAAAGTACAGACCCACTCCTTTTGTCACATTATGTTACGCTAATACAAAAACCAACAATGCAATTATGAATATTCCCCTCATTCCCTGTGTGTCTCTGTCCAGATTAGCAAAGTCCACTCTCACCCTCATCCCCCTGCTGGGGATCCATGCCGTTCTGTTCAGCTTCGTCATTGACGAGTCTGTCCCCAAAGGTTCCATGCTGCGTCTCATCCGCCTCTTCTGTGACCTGCTCTTCAACTCCTTCCAGGTCAGGGGTCAACACTTCTCCACCAACCACACTCTTAATTTCTTTAGGTTCCAAATGCATTTAACTCCTCATCAGTCTTGCTGTAATTGAACTCTGAGAGTGCACAAATGTAACCAAATAGACTATGTCCATTTGGTTACACTTGTGTCAGAGTTACAAATGGATAAATTAACACTGTGGATTTGACAGTGCACCTTTGAAATGTTGACCATTACAACCATATTGTGTTGGCTCAATATATAAGCAGAGGTTTTCATTTATAAATGTATACATGTGGCTGCTGTGCAGATCGGGTGTACCATTATTAGAGTGCCAAGGCCAAGTGCTGTGTGGCAGACAGAGCAAATGTAAACATCCCTGTATATAAATGAAACTAATGCATGACAATAATTGCTCTCTCTTCAGGGCCTGCTGGTGGCTATCTTGTATTGCTTTGTCAACAAAGAGGTGCGTCACAGTGAGCATTCACCCATACTGGTAACAATTGTAGCAGAGCAAATATTCTCAAGCAATTTATGCTGTGAAATGTAGTGCAGCTGGCACAAGGTCCTTGCAGACTGCTGCCGTTTTGGGAAAAAAAAAGAAGAAAAATCTGAAATACGCAGCATTCTGCATGGACAGTTCCTCCCCTTCTTGTTTAGAGAATACTGTTAAGGTCATAATAACTGCTACCAACTCTCTATGCTTAAAGTCATACTGTGTAACTTATTCAATTAAACAAAGGTTATATTGGTATAATCTTTCACTGGTATATTTAATAACCATTCCGCATAAGTCTTTCCCCACCCCCCCTCTCAATCCTCTGGCTCCTATCCTCGTCAACCCCAGGTGCAGTCAGAGATGCTCAAAAAGTGGAGGAGGTGGAAGCTGGGCAAGGACATAGACGAGGAATACCGCCACACCCACAGTCACACCCATAGTCACACGCCACACGCCAAAACGGGCAGCATCGTCTCCGCCAACCTGCCCGACTTCCAGGATGACAGTGACCCCAGCGTCGGTGACTCCCACGGGGCACTTGGTGCCGAGGCAAACCCGGGCTGTGTTGCCTCCGCGCATCCCGAGGAGAACCGCCGCCTCGTCGTGTCCTACAGCAACGGGACGGGGAAAGGCAGGTGTGGAAAGGGCAGGCTCACCTGGCCCTGCCTGTCCCTGCCACAGCGAGGCCCTGACCCTAACAACAGTACCAACACAGAG